>NC_071394.1:57374943-57449943 GCF_022682495.2 Desmodus rotundus | reverse complement strand
CGCGCCTGGGGACAGGCCTGCCAGGCTCTGTGGCATCGCGGGCCCATAGGGAAAGAGGCTTTCCATGCCACAGACTGGCGGGAGGTAGGCTCCTTGCATGGCTCCTGGGAGCTGGGGCGTGAAATAGGATGCAAACCCAGGGATAAAGTAGGGCAGGAACTGCCCGCCCAGGAAGGAAGCAGGGTCACCAGCAATCGCGTTCTGCAAGGCCTGCAGCTGGGTGGGATCCACGTGCGTCTCTCCTACGACTTTGCCCAACACGGAAAGAGCAGATGAGATTTTTTCCTCTTTTTTGGGGTGTTTTTCGGATTTGGTGGCCTCTAATTCCTCCTCTTTGATTTTTTTGACCTTGTTTGGCTTACTTTGCTTTTTCTCCGATTCTTTGTTCTGTGGCTCGGTCTGCTGTCCTGACAGAGAGGATGGAGGAGGAGGAGGAGGTGGTGGTGGAG
Source organism: Desmodus rotundus (assembly GCF_022682495.2). Classification (NCBI taxonomy): domain Eukaryota; kingdom Metazoa; phylum Chordata; class Mammalia; order Chiroptera; family Phyllostomidae; genus Desmodus; species Desmodus rotundus. Next base: position 57,449,494 of record NC_071394.1, on the reverse strand, counting down.
GTGGTAGAGTCTGCAGCAAAGGTTTGGCGGGGGCACTGCTGAGAGACAGGGCAGGAGACGAAGTAGCTGAAGTAGGAAACCCAAGCATGCCTGCACCGGGAGGTGTTAAAGCTGAAAATGACAACAGAGAGATGCCCACTGTCAGTGCATGGAGCCAAAGGAAGGCTGGGCGCTTAACCTTAAACTCACTGCTGAGGTGGCCACATCCCTAAAGATTTATTCTATACATCACAAATGATCTATTACACACCAGGAAAGTCACCTGCACCAGCTTTTCTGTGTTTGTCATATTTCTTATGTTTATTTTAAACACCCACCCTTAACTCTAGGGAATGCCGTCTGCATAGTTTAGCAACATTTTACTAGGAAAACAAAGGCTCTCTCATGTTACGAAAGACAGATGGTGAGAAAAAGAACATCCTGGTAAAGAGAACAGTGGTTTCTTCTAATTGTTACACTTTGCAAGATCACTACTCTGTTATTCATTTTAACCAATTTTTATTATACCTCCGGGAAGGCAGACCCACTTGTCCTTCACTTGAGCAGTCTAATAATTACCATGTTCACTAAAAGTAATTTGCTATCAAATACAATGAAATCCATCTGCCTAAGTTCCTGCAGAAAAATACATTTATATTGAATAAAGAAGGTGATAGGCTAATTAAATAGCAACAGTAAATGACCACCAAAGATACCAAAAGCCAAATAGCAGTGAAGTTAGAGGTACTCGTGCCGAGGACTGGGCATGGTTAAGCATGATTTCGTTTTTCGTCACCGTCCTGACAAAACGGCTAACGGAGTACTTGATAGGAATTGAATATATTAGCGCTCAACTTCATCACACCCAAAACATGATGCTTCTTCAAGGTTTACTTGTTGTAAAAAAAAAAAAAAAGATTTTTACCACATTAGAGAAGAGGAATTCAGTGCTCAGTAGGCAGACTCACGTGGGGCAGAGTATGAGTCCTATTGTAATGCAAGAGATCTTTGCTAGGTTTCAAGTCCCCAATCTAACGGTGTGGTTGGTGATACCCTATTACAAATTCATTTTTATGAGCTGGGTAGTTGGGTAAGAAACTAAATGTCAGCTCAGGATAGAAAAGGGAGTTATAAAAGTCTGTGCCTTTCCGAAATATGCTTCCTAGAATCAACTAAAGTTGATTGCAAAAGGAAGAGCCTGGGTAGGTGGTGGTTCATTCTTGACTGAGAGAAGGCTCACCACTGAATGGTGAGATCAAGGACTGAGGTGGAGGCCTGATGGGCTGATAGGAGAATTAACCAGAGAAGGTGAATGGAGTTTGATTAGTACATAGTTGTAGAGAGAATGAATATAGATTTAATACAATCATCTTTTTACTATTGCTCAGAGTCTTACCTGCATGCTAAATGAAGCATTTGAGTGTTTTAAAAAAAAATTTAAGTGCACAAAAATTACATGCTTCTACTTCTGTAGCTAGGAAAAAAAATCAGTTTCTTCATTGGTCTTTACCCAGCTGAGGAAGCTTTTCTTAGACTTAGTATAAAATTCAAGATGCTCTGAAGTCCTTAACATCACTTTCAACTTCACGCTAATCATTATCATATCACTGTCAATTAGTTTAGCTTATGACCAGCTGCTCTCCTCTGTAACCTTACCACACCCAAGTCTTCTCTGACCTGCTTTGATAAGTTCTGTAGTTTCAGTGATAGTGTCAAAGGAATGCCCTTCATGTTAGAAAATAGTCTCCCAATATCCTCAATGGTAAGTAGGGACAGACACTAAAAATTCCATTTTTTTCTTTTTTAGTAAGGAAATTGATTCCTTGAGGTGCAAATATTCAAAATGAAAAAAAAAAGCCACCTTGAAAGTAACATTGAATTTCAGGGAGAAACTGATAACAGTATCCACATTTTTACAGAAGGATAGCTGACACAATTGAAATAAATTTAAATGAAAATGATGTAAGCTTTGCAGGGTATGGCAGGAATGAATGAATAAATTCTGTGATCTTTAATCCATTTTAATATGATAAACTTCTTTGATTCCTGGGACGTACACTTAGCCCTAGAGGAAACTGTGACACAATGGAGTTGCTTTTGGGGGCCAAACCCTCAACTCCCTGGTCTTTATTACTACACTAATATGCCTAGTATCTTCTTTCTACTTGCTTCTGCAAAAAATTTTATTTGCAAGAAAGAACCAAAGATATTAATACACCTATTTCTGAAGAGGCTTCATATATACCACATTAGATAATTTGAAGTTTTTTCCCATTATGTTATTCTGATTTTATGATACTCTGTGCTATTTTACATTTAACAGAGGGTAAAACATTAAGTCAAAGAAATTACTATCTAATTATAGAATTTCAGGCATGAGTGTTTCAGGTGGCAAAAGCTTTACTAAGGACAAAAGAGTCTTCCTTACATTGTTAGAATGATACTGTGTTGGTAGTAACCTTCTTTGCCTATTCATAAAGACAACCTTAACTCTAAGTCTGGTACAATGAGACTTCACCTCAGTAATTCAACCCCCTTCCCTCCGTGATTTTCCCAATAAATTTAAAAATTGCCATCTCCCCTATCTCTGTGTCATGAGGATTATAGTCAAATTTTGAGGAACTAAGAGACTTAAAATAATAGCAATGTTGTTAAAAAGTAAGATGGACCAATGGTTGTTCACTAGGCTTTACCAAAATATGGAGTCTACAGGTTCCTATGTAAAGGTCATAAAATGAGGTACAGGTCATACAATGAAGTCATGCAATAGTCTTCTAAAGCCCTCACTACTATAGTCAGAAACTATCAGGGATTTCTAGGAAATCAATACCTTGAGAATTAAGCTGAGGTAAATAATCAGCTGTTAAGTAAAAGTTTTAGGAAAAGAAATTCAGTTTCAGGATACTGAACAATACACATCAGACCTACTAGTAGAAGACAGCCTGTAAAAATTTGTAGTCAAAAGTTCAGAAGCCAAGTGATAAAGGAAAACCAGAAACAGAAGACAAAAACTGAGAAGTGATCACATGCAGAATAACATAACTTCTTTCCCATTCCCTAACTCCTACTCCGATTTTTTGAAATTTCACTAAGAGATTAAAGTTTATCTACAGATAATCTCAAACTACTGTAATTTTGTTTGGTTTTGTTTCCTTGAAACAGCTGCCTATTCCCAAAAGCAATGCTTCTGGAAAAACATGCCTGTTTCACATGAACTTGGATGTCCTTTTCCCCATGTTCCTCTGACCTAGGTCTCCTAACAAGAAAATTTATTTTTGAGGTGAAAATAAAACTAATTGTGGACATGGGGCCACAGACAATTGTGATAAAATTATTAAAGACTTACTCTTATCTAGATTTACCCCAAATGTGCTAGTAAATTGCACTGAAGTATGAGAAAAATGCAAAAGGCATGTTTTGAAGTTCCATTTGAGGAAATCGGGTTAGGCAGTATTTCCAAATACTAATGGAACATGTAAAAATCAGACCCTGATTAAAATAATAAAGTTATATATTAAAAATAGAAAATCGAGGGTTTTTTCTTTCTATTCATCTTGAGCAAAATTGCCAAAGGAAGCTAACATCCTCAAGGATCAAATGTCAATTTAAAGTTTTCTAATTTTTTCCAGGTGTACAGGCTTGTGATTTTTTCTCCACTTTCCCTTTTTGCACATGATCATGATAGAAAAAGACAAATGTGGAAAATTTTTTAAGCAGAAAATAATTCATTTTATTTAAAAACGAAGGCACACATGATGTACATTACTCTTGAAAGGGCCTCCTTCATGATCTTGAAAGGCTAAATAATTTGAGGATTTCTTGGAAGTGAGGCAAGGAAGTTTTGTGAGCCATAAAGCTGGGAAACCAAACAGCACCTCCACGCAAAAAACAGGAAAATGGATGTTTAAAATCAGGAAATTTAGAGGTTGATAAACACTACAACTGAACATGTATATTGAAATTAATGTAAACCTTCAAAGGTGTAGCCTTTGGAATCAGACTTATTACTTTACAGCACCTCTCATTTAAATGGAGTCCCTTCTTAATGATTTCCTTAGGACCAAAACCTTCTAATTTACCTCCAAAGGGATAGGGTATTTTTAAAATGAAGCCTTTCCTACAACTAAAATCCCATTAAAATGGGCCCAAGATGAACATGGCATATTCTCAAAGTTTATCCACATAGATAAATTATTGCAAGAACCCAGAGCATGTGAGAAGTACAGAAATATTCTACTTATGAAGTAATTTTCTCCTTTTGACTTCACCTAGCTGGTGTGTCTATTTCTTCCATAAAGTGAAGGAAGTATTTGCTTGATGAGAAATAATATAATAGAAAGATGATGATAGAAAGATGGAGAACCACAGCTCCACTCTGAGATGCTTAAAATACTCAGCACTCCCCACCACAAGTAAATTAACCTAAAAATATGTGAACTGGGAAGTTGGGAACTCAGGCTCTCAGATGGGATCCTGCTGGCCACTCTGCTGTATTAATGTTTAAACTCTATCAAAAACCAAAAAACTAATTCAAGAGAAATTGCAAATTGCAGTGAGCATGTTCACAGACCTTTTTTCTTTATAACCCTGTCCAGTTTGTTTTGGTCCTTGATTTTAGTAAGCAACAGAATCATCTAGTGCTGAGTTCCTCAGTGTCTGATGCACTTAAAGATACTGCTGGCTAAGGAAGACCTGCCTGTCCATTTCTCCATGGCTCAGATACTTAAGAACAGTGCCCACATTTCAGGGGAGGATATACATTGTATTTATGCTGAGCAGAATGAGGGGAAGGTTATGTTGTTTAAGTATTTCAGAAACATCATCTCTCTCCTCCCTTATCACTTTTTCTCACGTAGGACAGTCAGTGAAGGACCCGTTGTCCAAGCAAAGGCCTTCTGATCCAGTGGGGAGAAAAACAAGATGCTCTGACCACTGCTGAGAGGGGTGACTACAGAAGCATCAACAGCCATGGACACAGACACTTGAACTGTTCTTAGTGCATGTAAAATATCAAATGTTACTCTATCAATATTACTCTGAATATTACTCTGATATTGTTACATAATATTTAATTAATATTTAACACAACTATACATTGTACATCACTGTTCATAGGAGCTTTTTCACATCAGACTTTAAGTGGAAAAACTTTATTTTATATCATTGATAATACAAGTTTTTCCACATAAGATATTTTTTCTATGTGTCAATTAATAATCACAGTGATATGTATATATAGTAGGACTAGAAAACTAATACATTTATATGCAAAAATAGCCTTTGAATTATTCTTAAAACAATTATATCTGACCAAATGGACAGACAAAACATGTAATTGTAGCTGTGATATTTCAGGCTCCAAGAATGTCCAGATATATAAGCCCAAAGTCTTATTGGGGGGAAGGTACAGGTATGATAGTTCAAGGAAGGGGCACTGCAACAATGTTCCCAGGGCCACTCATTCATGTGTGGGCCCTCCTGCTTCTCTCCAATGCCAACACATCATTCAGGGCAGGGAACCAGATGAGCTGGCCACAGCCGAGAGACCATTTGGTATCACTGTTTTCATGGGTCCTGAGATAAAAGTTAAAGTGGGAATACCTTCCTAAGTTCACACGGCACGTTTGGCTTTTATAAAAGGGGTGAGATTGAAAAATTTGATGTTTATGTAAATGTCTTATTTGTGTAAATGAACAAGTTCTCCTGGGTGTTTTGGAAACTTTCTAGAAATATGTAATTAGTTAATCCTAGATAAGTCTCCTCAGAATGTCAAAATTCCCCTTTAAAAAGAAAAAAGTCACTGTTAATTTGAAAAATAAAACTTAGTTTAAAGAAGAAATTATAAGAGAACCATTTTTTTCTATTCTGGATAATACATAACTTTTATATACCATATAAAACATTTAACATTTCTTAACTGATTGGCTATGTGATTGCCTAGCACACTGTATTCAACTTTGTTAACTTAATAGAACTGCATACCTGTACTTATTCATGAAACTGAACTGGCACAAATTTCATTTCTCTTGGTGAACACAGAATTGGATTCATCATCTGGGGTTGTCTCAGAAAGCTTTATAAGTTTGTTTGACTTAATTACAGACTTTGGCTGGGGTGGGGCTGCATGTGGGAGGGCATGGGGCAATATTAACATATTTCTAAGGTTGCAAATTTACTTAAATAACAAGCAACAATGGATGCTAAGAATAATCAACATTTTATAGCAATGACAAATTGCAAATTACCCCAGAAATCATATTGTTAGTTGTTAAACTTTAAATATAAGCCTCATTATGTGTTAGGTGTTATGTAGGTAAATTCCTGTGTCTAGAGGCCCTTAACTTTTGAACTTCCTGGCACTTATGTGGGGGAAAATAAAAATAAACAAATAAAAAAAAATCCCCTGGAAAGGTTATAAATTAAGATACCAATAAATGCATTATTTAATGCTTCACTTTCTAAATATGTACATCACATATTAAGCCACACATTTGTCCTAAAACTCCATTTGAAATCAGTACTGAAATGATGATAAAAGGAATATTTCTAAGATATATAAATGCAATGATATAAATAATGAATTTATTTATGACTAGCCAGTCTTTATTTTTCTGCATATATTCAGGTAGACATACTTCCTACTTATTAATTATAGCCAATAAAATCTATATTTCAAATAATTTAATGTCTTCACTCACTGAAATGAAAAGAGATTCAAAGGTACCCTGATCTTGGTCACATGTGATCAGCTGCCTAATACTACTAATTCATTAGATTGACTCCCCTGGATGTGACTTACTGTTTGAATTCTGTGGGAATCCGGGCAAGGAGGATGGACCATTCATTCCAGGAAGAAGGACTGGAGGAAGGCCAGGGAGTCCTGGATAGGCTGCCGGAAGGCTGATGCCATGGAGGGGGCTGCTGTCTACCATGCTTGGCTGCTGCACTGCTAAGCCCAGCACATCTGAAGCTTTCTTGATACGGTCAAGTTCTTGCTGTGCCATCAGCTGCCGAACAGTGGTCGGAGCCAAGTAATCTTTCTCCCGATCAAGCTGACTCCCAACCGTCTCCCTCACTTTTGAAATGTGCTGTTTGGAGAAAATATGATCTCTGATGGACAAGCGGGCAGAATACTTCACCCCACACAGGGTACACTCCGGTTTGGTGCCTTCTGTCCCACTTTGATTGATCATGAAAGGCTTCCCTATGTTGATTTTAAATTTCTTCTCCTTGGCCCTTGCATTCTGGAACCACACCTGGACCACACGTTTGGGCAGACCGATCTCATTCCCCAGCATCTCACATTCTTGCATGGTTGGTGTTCGGTAGTCACCGAAGCATGCCTTGAGAACCTTGAGTTGAAGATTGCTCATCTGGGTTCTGAAACGCTTGTGACCTGGTCGATCGTTATTTTTGGATTTAAAAGGATTGCTGGACCCAAAAGGATTTGGGGAGCTTGGGTCAGCGATACTGGATGTTTCACTGCGGTCAGCATTGTCATCGGGGTCATCCGTGATATAAAAGCTTTGGTCATGGTCACCATCTTTGTCGTTGAAATGTATTGAGGGGCTCGTGAGAGAAAAGAGAAATTTCTCATCACAGACCTCTGTGGTGGGTGTGGTTGCTGTTTTCTGCAAAGTGTCAAGAGTTTTTGGCTCTTTAGGTGATAAAGCTGGCTTCACATCTCCAGAACTTCCCATGGTGCTTTCCACTTCAGCATTGCCCTCATCAACAGTGGTGGCATCACTGATGGCTGTATTAATTGATGATGTCTCATCAAAATCAGTTTTAGTTTGATCATACCCAGCTTCAGCAGGAGGGGCATTTAAATTCTCAACATCCTCAGAACACTCTGCTTTAAATGAAGAAGGGCTCAGCAGATTCTTGGGTGACAGCTCTGCTGTCTTACTCACAGGTGTTGACACCGTTGAAGCTAATTCATTCTCACTTGATAGATCAATTTTAGTTAATGGCAGAGATGGATAATCAAAATAAATGTATTTCTGTGGGCTTTCCCCCCCATCTTCTGTGGATATCAAAGGGCTTGGGGGCAAGCTGTACCCTGCCTGCTTTCCCTCATTCCAGTGCCGAGAGCGGATGTGACTCTCCAGGGCTGACTTGGCCTTGAAAAGGGCTCGGCAGAAAGGACACCGTTTATGAGACTGGGCCGGACCCACCGCCCGGAACTGGCCCTTCCTTTCTCGGGCTCGTGTATTCTGGAACCAGACTTGCACAACTCTTTTTTTCAGCCCTACTTCCCGGGCGATATGATCAAGCATTTTTCGGGTTGGATTGGAATCCAGCAAGTATTTTTCATAGAGTATTTCCAGTTGTTCAGGAGTGATAGTGGTTCTCAGGCGTTTATCGCGGTGTTGGTCTTCACCGCTGTTGCCTCCCTCCTTTTCACTGCAGTTATTATCTTCTTTGTCATCCAGTTTCCTTTTCAGGGAAGCAGCGATGGTGGTGGAAGCTGTGGTGTGGGAGGCACTGGTCTGGGGTGGCAGTTGTGACAGAGAACCGCTCAGTAGCTGTCCGGTCATCAGGGGGTTGTTGGGGTCGAATATCATGTAGGGCATATCCAGGGGCCTCTCCAGGAATGGAGAGTGAAGGAATTGGTTTTGAGCAGCGAGGAAATGCATGTGCTGGTGCTCCTGCCAGAGTTCTGGGCTCGGGAAGGCAACGGTACACTGATCACATTGGTATTGGAGTAACTGTGGAGGTAGACTGTTCTGGAGAGAAGTCATGGAAATCTGCAGTGGGCTGGAAGGGACTGGGGTCTGGGAGGCTGAGGGAGGTCTTCCAATCAGTTGGGGTTGTTTGGGTGGCTGGGGCTGGGGCTGGGCCACTGAGGACTGTGGTGGGTCTGAGGAGGTCGATGCTGAGTGTGGGGCTGGCTTGGTGCCTTGAGAAAGGGGCAAGGGGTCGTTTTGCTTTGGCTTTTCTGTGGGATATTCAGGTTTGGGAGATGTCTTCTCAGGTTCTGGTTTGGGTGACGGAATCAGAGGGGTACTTGTCCCAGAGCCAGAACTGGCTGCAGGAGCCATGACACTTTTGGCTGCCTCTGTCTGGCCGGATGCTGTGCAATGCTTGTACACCAGCTGGTCGGTGGCATCCATGGAGTCTTCGGTTTGGCTTTCATCTTGAGCATCGTCATCTTCATCCTTGTAACACTGCTTCTTCTGATGAGTAATCAAGTCAAAGATCCGGGGGAATACCACATTGCACTTTTTACACTGATATTGCATGTTGCTGGTTCGGATGTACCGCTCATTAGTCAGTTCTCGTTTTTCAGTATCTTTTGTTTCTGCTTGGTTCTCGTAACTCTTCCGTGCTTTCTGACGAGCATTCTGGAACCATACCACGATAACCCGGGTTGGGAGGTTGAGCACAGTGGAAAGTTGTTCTATCTCATCATCTTTGGGGTAAGCATTAGTGTCAAAAAAGTCTTGTAGAACCCTAAGTTGGTAGTCAGTGAACCTCGTTCGAGAAGACCTTTTACTGAATGAAGCATCAGATTTATAATGCTCTAGAGAGGAGGGCTGTGGGTCAATTCGTATGTCTTCCAAAACTGTTATAGGTGGGTTACTGAAGTTGTATGGCGAATCCTTGTTTCTCTGCCTTTCCTTAAAAAGTGTGTTGCGAAACCAGTGCTTAATAACTTTTTGAGAGAGGCCCGACTTCTCTGCCATTTCCTGGATCTGTTCTTCACTTGGAGAATTATTGATGTCGAAATAAGCCCTCAGAATTTTGAGCTGATCATCTGTAATTCTTGTCCGTGGGCGTTTGAACTGAGAATGCCTTAAGAAGTTAGGGTCCAACCCGAGCTGCTGCTGGCAAAGCTGTGTGAGGTCTGCGGACAGCGTGTCCATCTGGGGAAGCTGCAGGGCCAGCTGGGGAGGAAGTGCTGGGTGTTGCACAGGCTGCATCATAATAGAAGGGAAGAGGGGAAGGTCCAGAGATACAGGCAGCTGGACCTGTGGGGGAGCAGAAGGAGGAGGTGGTGGAGGAGGTGGCGGAGGAGGAGGTGGTGGTGGTGGTGGCGGAGGAGTGGGTGGTGGAGCTTGTAGGGGAGTGGACACCGAGTTTGAGATTTTCACAGGCCCCATGGAGGAAGGCTGCGGAGGAGCTGGGGGCAGCGGGGGCGGGGGTGGTGGTGGAGGTGGAGTTTCTGGAGAAGGTGGTGAAATTGGATAAAGCTTGTCATAGGCCTCCCGGTACTGACGAGCAAATCTTTCCAGTGCTCCATAGGGGAAAAATTGACCATGCACATGTTCCTGGTGACTCTTTAAAATGAGAACATTGGAGAACAGTTTCCCACATGTTCCACATTCCAGTTTATCTGAGTTTTCACCCTCCCCACTTTTGCTCTTCTTCTGCACCTTCTGTCTGTTTTCATTATACTGAATGACCAGCTCAAACCCAAAGTTTTCCAGTAATGCTTTGGCTGCATTTCCTCTGGCCCCAGAAGCTATTCGGGGTGGCGGGATGGATGGTTCCAAGGATTTGGGCTTCTTTGAGTCTTTGCCTTCTTTGAGTCCTTCACCTTCACTTGTAAATTCTTGCTTTGGTTTTTCTTGCTTTTCTGCACTCTCTTCTGCCTCCTTGCAAGATGGCACATCCTTCATGGCTGGGCAGTCAGCACTGGCCAGGTTGGTTTGGTCTTGTTTCAATAGCTTGCTCGCCTGCTGCTGCTGTTGCTGCTGCTGGGGTGGCTTTTGAGATGGTAGCGGGGGCTGTGTGGCCTGGTACTGTTGTGCTTGTTGCTGTAGGATCTGCAATTGAGTTTGGCCTACATGATGTTGAGTCTGAATCTGCTGCTTCAAGTCTTCAAGCAAGGATCCAGCCATGCCCGTCATGCCAGGCATACCAAATGTGGCAGAGCCCCCCAAGCCCAACTCCGGCCCCAGGCTGAACTCTGCCCCAGGGATATAGAAAGGAAAGAGAAATTGAGGCTGCTGAAACTGGAGCAGAGCTTCTGGGGTCATAGGAAAATGAGGCAAAAAGGCTGGGTTTAGAAACTGAGGCTGAAAGAATGCAGCTTGCTGTTGTAAATCATGCTGGAGTTGCATCTGAATTTGTGCTGGTGACTGTGGTGGGTGATGTGTAGGTTGTTGAGCAGAGATTAATTCCGGAGTTTGCTTTTTGTTTAATTCTTTGGCTTCTAAGTGGGAATCTTTGCTGCTTGCTGCTGCTAAACTCATGGATTCTAACATCCCTTGGCCAGGACTGCTAACATTTGCTGCAATGCTATGGCCCCCGGCCATGTGACCACTTGGCTCCAGCTTGGCAGCCCTGGCCTTTGTCTGGTGGAGCACAGATCGCATGTGAATTTCCAAGGTCGAGCTTTGGCTGTATGCGACATTGCAGATGCTGCACTTGTAGGGTTTGTTATCCGTGCCACTATTGGTTTCTTGGGGGACAGGACTAGAGGCTTCCTGCAATACCTTTTTCAATTTATGCAGATGAGAAACTGAATTATAATGGACCAAGAGAATGTTCTTTTGGGTGAATGACTCTTTACACACTGTACATTTATATGGGCGAGATGGATCGAGGAATTTTTCCATTGTAAAATTTGGCCCTTTTCTAAAGGGTAAGGTCCGCTTTGGTTCAGAGCCTGTGTCATCGGGGATAGAGCTACTGTCACTTCCTACAGGACTTGCCTTCCCCTCGTGGTCCACCTCATACTCTCTCTCCATGTCCTGCTCAAGGGCATGCTCGTCCTGGGCCATCATTTCACTCTCGGCCCAGAGTTCACCATTCACAGGCAAGGAGGCATACAGCTGTTGGAGTTCAGCTTCACTCAGTTCAGGGTGGCCTGCTTCCAAGTGTTTTTTTAAAGCCTGGAATGTACGGAAACTACGTTGGCAGAGACTACACATTGTTGCAGCCCGAATCACATGATACTGGGAATGTATCTGAAGCTTCTGCATGGTCTTGAAAGCCAAGCTGCAGTGGTTACAGCGGTACTTATATACGTGGCGGTCTGAAACAGACAGGGGTTGCCTCTTCTGCTGTTCACTTAGCTGATCTTGCAGGGGGTCAGGGATTTTCACATCCTTACTCCCATTTTTGTTCCATTCGGGCATTTCTATGGGTTCTTTAGATGGTTTCTGTTCCTCACTCTTTATTTCCACACTAACCTTTGAATCGTCAAGACCTGCCATACTTTTGTCATCCACTGGACTTTCACCTGTGCAGGAGAAAGCACAAACATATTGCTTACAGGAAGGAGGGCTAGGTGCCTATAAATATGGTAAGTAGAGCCTCTAAAGGTTTCTGCTTAATTGGTGCTTTAGAGAAAAAGTTACTAAGCAACTACTATGTTGCAAGCACTATGCTAGGCACTGCAGATACAAAGGTGAATAACACATTACCCCTGACCTAAAGGAATTTTGGGATAGGGAAGAAAACCAGTCAAAGGTAATTATAGTATGCTACAATCAGTGTGACACCAAGGGCCATGCCTTAGTGTTCAGCAATTAGAACATGCAGAATATTCTTGGTCATAGATGCACGGGTCCCCCAACAGCTGTGACATATAACAGATACTAAATATGCACTGAAAACTATGTCTCTTGGAATATTTTTTCCTTTGTGCTTTTGTTTTAACCCTTTGATAGTAATAATCTCGGAGCACTACCACACATTCAAGCCCCTGATGTGTGTGTTCTGCAGACCTTGGTCATAGGTCGGCATACCTGAATATTTCCCAGACCCCTCAGCTGTGACGGCTGCAGGTGTATCCCGCTCTGCTTTCTCAGAGGTGGCTGCTGGCAGTAGCAAAGTGTTTGGCATCATCACATCAGGGACAGGCACCTGTGAAAACACACGGGGTTTGTATCAAATATACCCCAGAAATCATAGACTCTGCCACATCCCGCATTTGGCCAGGAGCATCCCACTTAGAGTTTTGCAACTGAAGCAGGGACATTTTGTGGCTCTTACAGACAATTACTATCCCATCAAATTTCAGATCAATGCCATTGCAATGCTTTACTCTTTTATTTTTTTTAAATAAAAAAGTTTTTGTAGGTCTCTTTCTTTATACTGATACTCAAGAAAGTTTGAAAGTCAGCGTGTCCACTTGACTCATTTGATTAACATCGTAGGTATAAATATAAGGCTTTAAAATGCATTATTGAATAATCTATTCCTGTGTCACATTTGTTTATTTTCCTAAGCAAAAGAGACAACAAATGGGCAATTGACTGTGATTTCTATAACATCGTCTGTGAGACAGCTTTAAGTTGTAAAGAAGAAATAAATTTCTATTGACCAATAATTACAGATTTTGCGTTGCTACTTTTCCAGAGATCATGCCACACGTGCATCAACATTTAGTGTCCTTACTGTCATAAGCAGCTTCTCCACACAGTCTGGAGACACGCTGTGCAAATGTGTCAGGTGCAGCTGGAGGTGCATCTTGTTGCTGAGAACGTCCTGGCAGAGGGGACAGCAGATGACTGGCTGCACCGAGTGTTGCGACAGGACATGCATCTGGATACGACTTTGGTCCCTACTATTGTAGTTACAATAAGGACACTGAAAGAACTGGAAAATATTGAATAAACATGGCAAATGTTAATGTTATTCTGATGACTTCTGAGCATTAGTAGTAATACTGAGGGTTAATTCATTGCCAGTCACAAGGTCTACATTTTAATCGGACTGAATTGCTTGGGGCTCTTAAACTGCCTGGAGTAATAATAAAAAAAAATTAAAAAAAAACAGGTTTATTTAGCAAAGGGAAAAAAAACACAGTTACCTGTTCATGACAGAATTTATTGTCCTCTGTAGGTTTTGATCTTTTGGTTGTGACATCTTCTTCTTTTGCCAGCAGGAGCGTCTGGGTCACCCCTGACACATTGACTTTTAGCTCCTTTTCTGGTGTGATTATTCCTGACCCCCCCCAAAAAAGTAGAACACATCAGTTTCAAAAGACTAACAAGGTCGAACTTGAAAGATTCTATGATTTTCATATAGTGCTGACTCTGAAGCACAAAAGGAACCAAACACTTTTAAGTGATGTTAATCTTAAAAGGCAAAAGACACACTTCTTTGTGTCCACTGACTAAGTGGACTTTATAAATATATTTTAAACTGTACTCCTGTCTCATGTTTAGATAACCCTAGGAGACCTTGAAAGACTCATCAATAACATGTGCTCTCTGGTGTCTCGGGCTGCCTTTATCCCATTAAAGCAAATCTACTCCCATTCACAAATGCTAACATAGAAATGAATTATTTTTGCTAATGTTTAATTCCTTATCTCTTTTCTAAAATTCTTGAATATTTCAAAATTCTACAGGAGTTATTTGTAATTCAAACAAAATTAGTATTTTTATAAATATTATCTATACATGTCTTCTGCTGTTTTTGTGATTTATTCTTTGCTTTAGATATTTGGCTGTACTCATACCATTATGGTCCAAATCTCAAGAAGGCAACTGTTTTATGAGGTTGATCCAAATATTTAGCGTTAAAGGGGGTTTAAAATTTTACCTAGATGAGCAATGTCACATGTAGGAGCCTCACACACGTCAAAGGAAAGAGTGTGATTCTAATTTCCCAATCTAACAGAAAATTCTTTCCAGCATCAATTTTCCCGATAATCTCCTCTGCAAGGGTGGATATTACAGCGACATTGGGTAGGCATGTCACATACATCTCACGACAAACACAAAACCTCATTTACCAGCCATTCCAATCTCATCATAGCACGGCATCATCTGACCTTTTTTCTGCTGTTTATTATGAGTATTTCTAATTTTAACTTTCAATTTTCACCATCTTCCAGTCAATTTGCAACTAAATTATTTTCAGGGTGAGGATACTATCACTGGACAACTGGGTGCAAATACATGTTGAAATGCAATGAAGCTAAACCATTGATTGCTATCCGACCTCGCATGAATATACAGTCTAAGCGTAATCTGATTGTATGACGTGCGTGAAGATTTATCTTGATTTTTTCAATCCACATATGGTTCATATAAATGAACAAATTGCACCTTATTGCAAAATAACCCAATTTTAATTTAAAAATAAGGTCAAGAATGTTACAGAAACAAAGTAAAGATAAATCAAAAAATATATTCCTTTTTCTATCCTAGGTAGAGATGCATGTTTAAACCATATAAACAATTTTAAGAATTTTGAATTATGAAATTTAAAAGTAAGTGTGACTGCAAGGGCACCAAAATTCAAATAGAACTTTAATGACATAATGACAATAATGGTAGGTGCAGAATTACTGCTACCTTTCACATAATTACATGGATTTCTAGATTTACAAACGGATCTTATTTGAATGGGAACTTTTGCCCTATATCTATATATGCCTTGGAGAAATTTAGATTCCTTCTAGACATCTGAAAAAAGAATTGATCACATTTGTATTTGAATGTACTTAAATTTGAGATACAGACTGAAGAATTTCATGACATTGATTAACATGATCCAAGTATTTGATTACCAAAGATTTGTCATAACCAGGAATTATTATTTCATGATTAATTCTGGCATCAAAAATAGTTTTTTCTTTCTCAAAGCAGAATATACTTTGTGCTGTTGTATGTAAAGTGTTAAAAACAAACATTCAACAAAATAATATGATAAATAGTGTTTTCAAATAAAATTTACTGCTTAAAGTGTCAGATCAAGTTGTATAAAATGATTGTCATTTACATCAGAAACGTCTATCACTTGCTTTCTCCTTTGATACTGGAAGTTGTTTTTTTTTAAGTTCCCCATTATTGAGTAAGAATATGCTCCTTTAAGCAAATAATACTGTCATATCCCCTTATCATTCTTTGTGCACATGGTAGAATGAGATGTAACCCAATTACAAGCTTGTCCAGTTTCCTATGCTACCAAAGACTGTCACACACTAGTTAAAGAAGAATTTCCATGACTCCTGTTGCTTGCAGGCCCTGTGGGACATTAGAAATAGCACAATCCTTCCAGAAACTTTTAAATCTATTAAATGTATAGCTGTTGTCTTATTATCATAAACATAAACATATATCATAAACATATATATTCTAATATGGTACTATACAGGGTTAAAAATTTATTTCAAGCTATGAAACACTTGACTAAAACTATACATTGGTGTACACATTTGGTAGAATTAATCCATTTTATTTTTATGCTTATTAATATTCATTAACAATATAGTTGCTTCTGAGTTTAGTGACATTCATACTGCATCAAGGAAATAAGAGTCAGGTGTTAGGGTCATTTCAATAGCCATTGCAATAACTGTTGGCTATTGTATTCCTCTATCTAATATATATGTGAACTTTAATATCGTTTGCCTAATTAACTTAGTTAATTAAACCATGATCTTAATGCAAGCTAGGAGCTATGTAAAGATCATTTTATTTTACATAAATACATTACAAATAATAGCTAGAGCCCCCTAGCTCCAGCAAAGCACCTGGAAATGCATGCCATTGATAAAGGGAAGCAGAGAATTCTGAAATGTAATAACATATGACAAAAACAGACTCTTGAGGATAAGGCAGGTCATCGGGATTATTTGCAAAGTGATGGAAGTTACATTTTATGCAATGTGCCTTTCGTACTTTTCAAGGGGGTGCTCTCTCAGGTACTACAGCCTCCCTGGTAACTTACAAGGACTCACCTCTGAGGTCTTTTTCTGACTTATTTTATTCTAGAAATATTGTATATTAAATAAGGGCCAATCAATTTCAGGAAAAATTTGATTAAGTTTTATGATTACCCATAGTTTATATGTTACTTTATTTTAAACAAATCCCCTTTGATACCCTAGACAAAATTTTGAAGTGATATCATAATTCATTTTGTGTTATTAAGGACATCACAATATTCTCAAAAAAAATGTCCTTTTAAACACATTTAAACTAAAAAATGAAGTCTAATTAAAAATAAGCACTGCCAAATAGATGAGCCAATGATTATGTGTCAGTTATGAGATTATTTAACTTGCATGAGTTTGCAATATAAACATGACATAATTCATTTCAATTCAGATGCCACCTACTTAATAATTTTCAGTCCCTAAAATACAGAAGGTTGTAAAATGGTTTATACTCATAACAAGTGAGGAAAATCCAATAACACACATATACTCAAAGCAAATCTTGAAAAAAAACAATAAAACAAAATACTAAGATATTATTTGAATATTATTTTGAATCAATGCTTTGATAATGTTTGAATAGTTAAACTTGAATATAATAGAAGATGTTATTCAATGTCAAATAATTCTAAATTATAATTACCAGCACAGTACTCTTTCTAATGAGACTGGAATGAAAGGATAATTTTAATTGCAGTAATGAAGGTTAATTTCCATCCTTCCTTATGTTTACTCCCTTATTAAAAAGTAGTTCCCTTAGCTATGGCAGAGACATATTACATTTTCAATGCAAATGTATTAATCTGGGTAAACTCTATATTAATTCTTGTACTGCAAAGAGCTGTAATTTGGATTATAATTAATCTAAAGTGGCACTAGATTTAAATGACAATATAAATGAGGCATTAGGAGGTTTTTCTATTACGAATGAATATTCAACCAATATAACCTGTATATTGCCAAGCCTCATTTTGAAAGCTCCAGTCCTGGAGGTCAGTGCCTATGACTCTGCACAACAGCTTACACAAACAGTCTTTCCAACGTGTGTTAGCTCCTTCCTGTCTAAAAAGTTCTGCGCTGAAGTGGGGTCACACTGTTTCCATCTAACATACTAAGATGGTGATTAATTTAAAAATTTTCTCATATATTTTGACATTTACAATTGATGTTAAGAAAAGGACAATATATACATAAGTGGTATACAATCCTTAAAAATACTTGCAAGGGAAAAAAATCCATGTAATAATTTTTTCACTTAACCCAATTCAATTTAAAAGCTGAAAACTGTTAAAAGTTCATGTTATCAATTGCAAGAACTGTCTTGAAGTCTGGGAGGTTTCAAGGCTAAATATTTATACCTCAGTAATTGCTTTTAGTTGGTTTTAAAGTCCATTTTTATCCCTTTAGGTATACCTGGGGAGGCCTTTCTGCAGGGATAAAAATTTGTTCTAAACTACCATTATGCAATATTTCATATCCTCTCCTATATGTGAGTCCTGTCTAGACGGGACAATTAGACAGGGACAATAACTCATTGGGCCATTAGGGAGTGGTGAGCCCATTATTCTGGCAGAGAAGTGAATGTTACTGATGGAGACAGGGCACCTGCATCTGAGATGTGTCCCAGGTAAGACTCCTCCCTCAATGGTAAGATTAGAGACATTTTCAAGAATCCATCCTTATAGGGTATTAATATTTAAAACCAAGCATAATGTCATATATCCAAGTATTATGCGAGCACTCACTGAACACTAAAGTGCTATCTGTGTTTTTCACACATTCTTCAGAAGACTGGGAGGGGTCTCTTCTGCAATCTTGCTTGGTACCACTGTGAGAAAGAGGCCACTGAATGCAGGCAGAATCCTGCCCTTCTGGAAGTAAGTAGTCAAGCAGCTAGCCTTGATGAGATCCATCCTAGAGAGTGAGTAAACTGACTACCTTACTATTTCCAAGTCTTTTCAAATGAGGTTTAAATGGCACTACCCTTGACCTTACTGATTGCTAGGTATTCAAATTTCTAGTCAGTAACCTCAAGGGCGGCATACTAACATGCAGCTATGGCATCTTTTTTACATTGCTTTAGGCTCAATAGCAACCTCACATCCTCTTTGTTTAAGTCAAATTAGAATCATATGTTAACCACTATATCCTTGACACAAATTGAAGCTTTCTCACTGGACTCCTGAGAGCAATTTAGCATTGAAGAGTGTAGGGTAGGAGTGGGGAGGCCCTTTGAATAATTTTTGAAGAGAATGCAAAACTAAGATATGCAAAGCCAGAATTACAGATGTGGGACAATTCGGGTTTAAATGAACTTGTGGGTAAAAATGATATTTTTTGCACAACCCAATGTCTTCATAGTGAAAACGAGCTTCTTTATATGAGGCTGTCACTAGAATTCAAGGAAAAGATAGATGACTACCTGAAACTAATAGGCTTGAACCCGTTTCAGCAGTTCTTCTGCTTCAATGAGTCCAACATAATAAAACTAGGTATAGTGTGCGGCAAAAGTAGCCAATGCAATATTCATTCATCGTGACCACAGATTTCCATCTCATACATACAAAGCATGGATGAAGTCATATATTTGCCAAATCAAACACAGAAAAAGCCTTAGGTATCTACACCAGATGCTGGCCTAGGGTTTGTTTGTGCACAAGTAAATGTCATGACACCAGGGTTTGTTTTCAAAGACAGTAGCTTTCGTTACTGGGGTTTGTCTATTTTGGGAGATCAGAATTATCCAGCACCTAATCCCTTTTCAATGATATTTCCTCTTTCTTAGGCTGAATCACCTGTAAACTTTTTCACTGGATTTTGTTTGAAATGCCTCAAATAGATGCCCTTAAAAAGGGCAAATTCCTGAGTGTAGTTGAAAACAAAAAGCAAGGAAAATAACATGTATTTTTAGGGTGATGTTGTTGGGGGGGAGATGCCTGTGACTAGATTAAAAAACTCAAGTGATATCTAATCCTGTGCTTATGAAAAATTAATATGCCATCAGAGGAATCACAAGTATAGCTAAGATTAATGAAAAGCACTTTAAAAATTACAAGCACACAAACTGATTTGATTAAAAAATAATCTCGCTGGTCATCCTGTAATATTCTTCAACTTACCCACATCTATTCTGTCAGATGGTTATGATTAAAAATAGGTCAATGGGAGGCTACTGATAGAAGTCACATGCAAAATGCACATGCAATGAATAGTAGTGGAAATGTTAGACAGTTTAAAATGAATAAAAGCTTTTAATATAAGCATGGGCATGGGGTAAAGGAAGGGCCGCTTTGGGGAGCGGGGGTGGGGAAAGAAAGGTGAAAGGTTCTCACATCTTACCAGGGTCTTTACTGGAGTTTTTGCCTTCACTAGGGTCTCTCTCATTTGTGTCTTTCTCATCGTCCTCAGCCCCTGCTGCAGGTTTAATAGGTCCTTCTGCCTCCTCACTTGGTTCTTCTGTTCAGAAAGGCAGACCAGTCAAATAACCACATGACCATTTCAAAACTTGGTCACTTATGAATCATCTGCAGACATTCATTCTCAAAAAAGAACATAAATTTATCCACAAGGCTATATTAGAACCTGCTGATGTTACCAATGCAAATTTTTTTCTCAAGCAACTTCTTTATATCCATTGAGAACATGGGCCTGTACTAAATTAAAATAAAAGAAATCATTTTAAGTACAGTCGAAGCTAGGAAAGCTTGAAAAATGGGTGTAAGGCCGTCCTGTAATTGAATAGTAGAACCTCCTGGAGCCCCTGTTCCGTGGACTTGGATAGATGGCAGAACAAACCAAACTCTGAAAAAAAATGCCCCATGAAATAATGTGATAATGATGGGTTAAATATAAGACAGGTGTTACTCCTGCCTTCACTCCCCACACCCCAGAGGAATTCTTTGGACTTTGTCAGAGTAAGATCTCAAAAGTTCAGTTACATTGGGATTTGTTTTTCTATAGGGGGAGCTACACAGGGCATAGGACATAAGAAGGTCTATTTCTTCTATGACAACCACATCACCCCACACCTCATTCACGGGTTCACACCAGCTAGATTACATGGAAATCCTCATAGTAACTCAACCCTATTTAATTATTCTGTAAATCTTAGCTATGCCGCTACTGGTGGATTAATCTGTTTATGCAGTTAGCCTCTGTGCTGGGTCTGTGCAGCACTAATCCGTGAAAGGCCCACTGTTCTCTTTCATCCTGTGATCATTTGTCTCTCACTGTGCTGATGTCACATTTTAATGAATTTTTAGCAATCTGAGTAATGCCAGATAACCCGACTTGCAACTCCCCTCAGCATGGCATGCTGTTTTCACGGCAGCACAAAAAATAAAAATCATATTCCCCTGTTCAGGTAGGAATTTCATAAATTAGGAGAAGAAGGTAAAATGGGATTTGAAGCACCAGGCTGCTCAATTTCATAAAATGTTTAATGACCATATAAATTAACCCTGGAAAGGCAAAAGGTCATTGACACATATGCATACACTCTTCTATTTGCTTTTGATAAGCAGAGCTTTTATGCAGAGAACATGAAACAATTAACCCTTCAATAACCATACAAAACACTGCTATGGACATTTTAAGTGTCAAGCATTAACTGAAAATTACACACTGCATAAAATTTTCATTGCAAATGCTATAGTGATTGAAAGGGGGAATCGTGGCGCTCTCCACACCCCATGTTTTATTAATAACGTTCTGACAGCAGAATGAAATATCCACTGTTATATGCAGCAGCTGAGCACACACACACACACACACACAATGCTATTAAGTGTCTCATTGGCCTGCCCGCTCTGCTACTGTGAGAGCAAGACACAGCATAGGGGACAGTTCTGGGCTCAACGGAGGCAGCTCCCCAAAGCTAAGGGGAAACAGGACACTTAATCCATTCAAAATAAGAGTTTGCTTCCACCAGTGAGTCCTCAAAGGCACCACACAAATCTGTTTGTTCTATATTTGCACTTTGCTGCTGACAAAAGCAGTGGGGAGGTTCATGTGGAGGGGGTTGGCCACTTGAGGGTTTGGGGGAAGTGTCCCTTTCAGGCAAACACACACGGAAATTGTACTTTAGGAAGAGAGAATGGACGCTTTTCAGGGCTCCAGCCTGCTCTCACTGGCATGGATAATTACCACTCAAACACGGGCTCCCTCATCCCACACAGGGCCAGGCTGAGTGGGGACAGTGGCCAGCTTGGTTCAGGAGGCAGGAAGGCTGAGATCATAACTGGATAGGGCCATGGTCTCTGCCAAGTCCACACATGTGATGTGACGTCCAGTGGCAGGCCGCTACCTGTGACAGCCCATAGCAATTACTTTTCAGCTCATCCCAGGGAAGGAGACAAGACTTCTTTGAGTAGATTTACTGAACCTTTCCCCCAGGGCTGGAAAATGAAGTGTCACCAGGCTACCAGTGTCCTTATCTTGAGGGGACATAAAATTGTAAGGGCTATCGCAACTCGCATTAATAAAACATGGGGTGTCAGGAGAAGAAAACGAAAATTATGAAGGTGCTCCAAGAAAAACTACAGTGTAATATGGGTCTCATCAGATGGTTTTTTGCAGGGTCTCCGATTCTTCATTTTCTAGTATGTGTTTTAAGGGTGAGAGAAATTCCCAGACATGTTCCTCTATACATCACTCTGGTGTCTGACCTCAGCCTGACCCTGGCAACAGTTTGAGAAATCTGAATGTGAACAAAGCCTCTGTGTCAGCAGCACGGAGAGACTCTGCCATCAACTTAATCGCAAACAGCAGTTCGGAGGCCATAACATCGCCTAGCTAGTCCAAGCCACAACTCAGAGCCTCTGGACGAGGATTTGACTGCACAGCCTCTGCTTCTGGGATCCCCTACCCCCCATCCCACCTCTCTTTTGGTTCTTCCCTTTGAAATAGGCAGGCAATTAGCTCTAATGCTCAAGCAATTCAGATCTGTTTTGTGGTTTCGAAGGCAAAAGCTGTTTATTACAGGTAGGCACTTTGGAGTCATAGAACTTTGCAAAATTTTAATCATGCAAAAAATAATCAAAGGGTAGCTTATATCCTCCATAAAGTTTCATACAAGTCCAAAAAAAAGCTCACTTTCATTCTTAAGGAGAATTTTTGAAATAAAGTTGACATTTATTTTATAAATAGGCTTTAGAGTCAGGAGTATTAATGTGGAGAAACCACTCTCTCTAGAAAAACTGTACATTGAATTTGGGGTTACGGGAAGAGTGGCAATGTTCTAATTTTCAAGTGCCAGTTTCCTCCATTGTAAAATGCCATAAAGTATATGATGCTTATACATATATAGTTTCCTACAAATGTCATATATATATAATACATTTATATATATATTTATATACATATTATATAATACATATAATATGTATATATATACATTTATATATACATGCATTTATATATATAATACATTTAATGTCATGTTATATGTATATAACGTGACATTAAATGTATTAAACGGATGCTTCAACATGGAAGGAAATTATATAAATTCCATTACACAAAATTCCAAAACAAAGGTGGTGATGCAGTGTTCATTTTCATCAATAAGTTTCTTCATTAATATAGTACATGTAATAATAATAAAAGTATTATAACATTTCATAACACTGTTGTACTCACAATATCAGTATCTTTTTTGCCTCATGGAATATAAAAATACAATATTTATTCGTATATTAAACTTTATAATATATATGTACTTAAGCTTAAAGTGTGTATTGGGGTCCAGCGGAACTCACCAGTTTTCAGACAAATGATAATGCATTTTTATTTTTAAAAGCTTTGAAATAACACTGTAGTCTACAGTACAATTAATTTCCCCTAGCATTTTTTTTATCGTGGCTAAAATAATGATCTTATAAGTTGTTTTGTACATATACATAAACTATATTTAAAAGTTTTGAATAGCTTAGAGTATTTTCATTTGAATAAAAAAGTGATTAGAAAATCACTATTAATTTATTCTAAAAATTATAATATGCAGGGTTAAACATGTCTACTCCAGTGATGCACCTATGATCAAAGCCCCAGCCAACTGTGCTTGCTTCCCGTGGCTTTATTACACAATGGGTTTGGGAACCTTCTCTTCTGAGTCTTCTAAAAGAAAAACATTGCACACTTTTTAGCCCATGGAGTGACCATGTAAAGACGAAGCAGAGGAGAGTAACTTAAACATCTTTAGCTTTATATACTGAGCATCTCTTCAAAACACCTGACTTATAAGAAGAATCTTCCCTTGAATCCTGCACCATCTCCCCATCCAGTCCTACCACCAATCTCCAAATCTATCCTCTATATGATTTGCTTAAATCTACTTAAAATATTTTAGTGACTCACTACAAGAAAAAATTCAGTCCTCTGTACACGTAAGAGTACCTCTGAGATATTTGGTCCTTGTCCACCACTCCAGTATCACTTTTCTTTACTTCCAACCTGGCACTTAATGTTCCAAACAAAAACAAAAACAAAACAAAACAAAAAAACTTAACGCCATCAGAATCATCTGAAAGACTTGTTAGAAATCAGATTGGTGGGCTCCATTCCTGCAGTTTCTGATTCACTAGGTTTAGAAGGAAGCCTATGAATTGACCTCTAGGTTCCCAGGTGAAGAGTATGCTCCTGGTCCAAGGACCACATTGAATGAACCACTGTTCTAGAAACATGTGAATCTTATCAATGCCTCCCTTCCTATACATACCTTGTATTTCCCTCTTATCTAGGACAATTTCTCTACTGTAAATGCCAGTATTTTTCCTTCAAGCCCAACTTGGCAAATACCAGTTCTATCACTTGTAAAAATGGAATTAACAATGCCTACCTCATAGATTTGTTATAGGATAATGCATAAAAATCAGTCAACACAAAGCCTAATATTTTAAAATGCTAGCTGTGTTATTACTAGTATTATTAATTTTTCTTCCTCAAAAAGTGTTCCCTGAATCTTGAACTGGGGTTAATGTTTCTGAATAAGATTTTCTTCTTTTTTTCTGTACATGGATCTCAAACAACTCATCATAGTTTGTGGAAATTATCCATGTACTGCCTATTCTCCCTAATAGCTGCACATTTACTGAAAATAGTGATTATCTTATTTCTCTTGGTGCCAGAGCCTCTGGAACAGTGCCTGGAATATAGTGGGCAGGCAGTACAGGTTAGTTGAAACATTAAATTGAATTTAGGAAGCAAAATTAATAAAGGAGAAGGAGGCATCCAGATTCCATGCACTCCTCTATTCCACTTCAATAAAACTTAAAAAGGAATATTTGTTTGTTTGGTCTCAGTCTGCTTTGGGAGTTTTTGCATCTTCTCTTTCTACTAAGTCACATTCATTATTCAACCCTTCCAGCCTGGCTTCACACCAATTGTTCTTCTCAAAGCCACCAATGATTTCCACGCCATGAAATCCAGTGTCACATCTGGGTCTGCTCAGCAGATGTTATCACACCCTCTTCCCAGGGACCACACTTGACAATCCCTGCTCCGGCACCACATTACCTCTTTTACCTCCTTGAACACATTTACTACAATGTGAAAATAACTTATTTATTTGTGCAGAAATATTGTCAAAAATCTTATTTGTGGCTTATGCCCAGCAGTCCCTGGCATTAATATTTTGAGTAAAGTTGATGGCCCCTAGTTTTCCTACTTAGGGTGACTAGATATATGGCATGATGTCATCAATTGAACTGGAGAAAAAGAGAGGAAATGGTTTCACAGGGAAGAGATGTTCAATTTAGAATTTGTTAGATTTTACTTCCCTGTAGAACATCTCCGTGGAAATACCCCAGAGGCATGGGAGCGTCTGAGTATAAAGCTTCATAGGACTGAGGTGAAGATGGAGATTTTATAAACAAAAACAATAAAGAAATGTGTTGTCAGGGAGTGTATCTTTATTGTTTGACATTTTCTGTCATAGTCTTCATTTTGCCCTATT
Source organism: Desmodus rotundus (assembly GCF_022682495.2). Taxonomy (NCBI): domain Eukaryota; kingdom Metazoa; phylum Chordata; class Mammalia; order Chiroptera; family Phyllostomidae; genus Desmodus; species Desmodus rotundus. Next base: position 57,423,932 of record NC_071394.1, on the reverse strand, counting down.
ATTTCCAATCAGGTCATTAATGAAATCTTTTGATTGGTTTACGGTGCGGAAGGCAAATTGGAAGTGTGCTATTTTATCTTAAATATGGTCTCTAGGGAAAAATAACATATACAATAAAAATGTTTTCATGAGACATTCATAAGTGAAGGTAAACTTTGAATGATTTTTAAGAGGGAAATCCTGACTTTATATTGGAGGAATGTTTTCACTTGCACAGTTTGTTTTTTTTTTTTAAGTGTTTCAATACCCCATTATGAGTGTGAAGGACTTTATAATAATTTTTTGTTCTATATAATGCATTATTATTCTAATATATAAATCTGGGAACTGGGATCATGTTTATATAGCAGAAATAAATGAGGTGTGTTGTGGCAATGTGGGTGAGTTTCCTCTTAAATTATCGGAATATAATGCAGCTAAAAGGGCATGGCTGCCCTTTCTTAACATACATATATACACACAAAGCACCAGGACTAGTAAGTGTGTTGATATGGCTACACAAAATCCAATCAGCCCTTTAATTACTGAAAATAACTGTACCACGCAGGTTGTTTTAATTGTGTAAAAATGATATCTGGCTTACTGGCTCATACTTTATATAAAACTGACCACCTCAATGCAACTTCATAGTGTATAAATGCAGATGTGAAATTATCCAGCAGATGTTACTCATTCTTTAAGAAGTCACTTTACATATGTGTCCAAATATATAAATATATTTTCTTTTGCTATTAACTTATTTGCATAAGGGATGTGATCAGATCTAATTGGAATCATTTCAGAGATTCATTTATTACATAAATTGTGAGAGTAACAACTGTAACTCACTTAGGAACAACAGGCATGATTTTGAGAAAGAAGATACCAGTTACCTGAGGTTGCTCTCAGCTGCTGCTCTGTCAGGTCATCCTCACAGGTCCTGGCTCCCAAAGACGCAGATTCTGCAGAGAACATCAGAGGGAGAGGTAATCAGCTGTGCAGTCATAGACAATATCACGGGAACCCAAATTTGGCTTTCGATGAGGTAAGCATCCAGTGGAGCTCAGGGGAGCCTCTAGCACACCTTACAACCTAGTAAGCAGTGGTTAGCAAGATGAATCCATACAGGGATGAGCTTAGATCGAATTCTCAGTGATCAGCAACACACAACACAATGATATAGATCAAATATGGAAGCAGGAAAGGCTCATTCTTATTTTTACCTACTAGATAATCTGGCTGTGCCTACATTACAAGGCTATGTGTTACAAGGACAATAACACATTACAAAAATTATGAGTGTGCTTTTATTTCTTTGTCAAAGTAGCAAAAAAGGGAAAAATATCAATATATGGTAGCTGATGTGAGCTCAAAAAGAAGCACTTGAGAAAACCTGAAGAACATGTCCACATCATCAATAAACCCACATCTGTGATCTTTTTCTGAGCTCCACAGCCAAGTACCAACAACAGCCTATCTTGCTAAACTCAACCTGAAACAACACAAATCACTATTTTCATCTGACTTCATGCCTCCTTCGCATTCCTTATTGTAGGAAAATTTAGAAAAAACAACTAGACCTCAGAAATCACCTCCAACACCGCATTCTTTCTCCCCACTGCGTCATTACATGCTCTTGGTTCCACTTTACAATGCTCCCTGTCACATGTGTTTCTCTAATCCTCCATCATCTTCTCATTCTTCGTGACTTCATAGCCTCCACAGCAATCTCCTCGGCTCAAAGTCCATGTCTTCCCAATTAATCTCTCATAACATCTGAAGAGCTACCTTTCAAGAACGCAGAACTGCATGAGTGCAGTCATGGCTCTTCCGCTTTCTAGATATGGGACTCGGTATATCACTTTACTTTTTTAAGGCTCAGTTTCCTCATTTGCGAAATGCAGCTACAATTGTAGAAATAATCAGCAAATGCAAAAGAAAATAATACAAATGCGATATGGTCTTCCAAGTGAGAAAAGGCTGAATCTTATTGAGAGATTAAAAAAGGTGGTCAGACAATTCTTACACCAACAAAGAGACTCATGTTTATCTAATATTTCTAGGCAATAGCATCTCTGCTTGATTCTGAAGGCTTTAATTAAGCAAATAATTAACCTTGAAAATAGAAGTGCAACTAAGGCACTATTATTGCATTTACTAATTGTTTTTCCTGCTCTGCACAAAACCTTTGGCCTTTGATGGCAACTTGTCTAAAAATAATGCAATCATAATAAACGCCCAGTGCCCTCCCACCACCAGCAACAAAAATCTGTTCTCTTGTAACTATCTCTTACATTTGTCTTGAAAGGAAGAATTTATTTTTAGTCCTTGCTTATAAATCCAGCAGTAACTTACAAATAGATCACAGTATTGATGTCCATCCAATATGTCACTCAACAAGCCCATCTTCTTCCTTGAGACTCCTTGTCTTTATCTTTTGATCAATGTTGTTCCTTTTATTTTTAAAAAAATTTAAATGTCTTTGTTTTCTCATGTTAAAGTCTGATCCCACCCTCAAAACCCAAAGCAAGTGTCACCTCCTCCATGTTCCCATAGCAATTAGCTTGTTTATATGTATGTGACAGGAATTAGTGTCTGTTTTTGTTATAATTGAAAGAGCTTTGAATTTAGAGCCCTGAGGTTCTGAGATGCTTTACAAAATTATCACCTTGAGATTCATCTGTTTCAAGATATAGGATGTACATGTTTCAGCACTTATCATGATGTATGGAGGTAACTTTTTATATGATCCCTAAATAGCACCCCAATTATTTGTGATTTCCTCAAAAGTTTTCCTCTTCATAGATTCTCAGCTAAAGACAGAGTGAGGCATACCAAAGTCACCCAGGACACTTTTACTTAAAGTGCTAATCTACACCATATATCCTGAAACAGAAAAATACCAAAAAGATAGTAATTCCTGCCACATATGTATATATGAATATGTATATAAAACTGTTTCTTTCTACATTGTCTAGCAAAGAAATAAACAATTTATCAAAGAGCTCTATTACACACACACACACACACACACCCCAATGTATTAAACAGACTTGTTCAAATAGGACATCAGTGGTGCTTCAGCAAGCTGGACCAGATGACTGCTATCTTCAAAAATACATGAAAATAAAATAAAACAATGACAACTTATTAAGTTTGTATGTCTGCCAGGTACTGTGATAGCTATTCATATACAAACAGTCATGTATTCTTCACAATGAAATCATGAGGCATTTATTAATCCTTGTTTTACAAATCAGGAGACTGGGGCTCAGAGTTTAAGGTAACTCACTCTGTCCAGGTCTCCAAGTGTGACCCTGACCAAGCTTGGAATGAAACCCAGGTGGCCTGGCATAAAAGTCCATGAAGTTTTAGATGTGTCCAGTTAGAATAACACAATATTCAGGAGCCTGTAAAGGTTTCCTGTCTTTGTGAAGCCCAGAAACCAAGTGGGAAATAAAACAAAACAAAGCAATCATTTACTAGTCTTGTGAAAATTCTGATATTTCATAAAATATGTACATTCTTTGAATATAAAATGTAAGCAAATAATAGTTTGGTACCAAATGGAAATCATTTCATTTGAGAGTGATTTAAGAAAATGTACAAAATGTCAAACCCAGAAACTGTTATTTAACCTCATAAATTAGGTCACGTGGCACCTGAAGTCTGCTCCAGTAAGAGTGACTTTTGCAAGTAATTTCATCAATGAATGTCGTTCCTATGCCACTGAATTTTTTTTTAGATCCTCACCAGTGTTGCTCCTTTTATACAAATAATAAAATATTTTAATAAAGGAGATTTAGCTTATCAAACAAACTGGTTAATCTGCACTTTTCCGTCAATGTAAAATGAATTGTGTAAAACCTAGCAATGACACATAGCATCTTTCAATATTTCACTCTCATAATTGCTCTGTAATAACAAATCTGACTGCTGTTAACATGGTCTGTCTCTTTGGTGGGTGATTTAATTAGATTACTAATTTGTGTTCTCTAGCACCTGACCTTTCTGGTTTAATGCTATTAAAAATAATACCAAGGACAATTTATCTAGCATTCTACTATATTCTGTCAATTTGGTGATGATCACAAATTTGAAAACAGTACCAAATTACTCTGTTTGTTAGCACAATGTCTGTAGCATCTTTGTGGAATAGCATATTGATCACCGTGAATATCACCATCAACAACATTTTACAGATTGCTTGCTCCGTGCCAGGTATGACTGATGCTTTTCATGTGCATCAGGCCACCCCAAGCAACTGGGGGAGATATGATCTGAACCTACACAGCTTTACTTCAGGGATAATTCTCTTAACCACAATGACATACTGAGCCATACATTTAAAATTCTAAAAGTTGCTTTCCTCTTAATTCCACAATTATTCCTCATTTCATTTTTTTTCCATCTCAACGGCCTGAATTCTGCTAGCCCTCTATGCCCTTAGCCTAAGTCAAGTGGTTCCATCTCCCAAGACAATGCTTAAAACCCACATTTTGGGAGCTCCTCTTCCTTCTAATTGATGAGAATGGGAGTTCTCACAGCTCTCTCATTTCCTTGCATTGCAACATTCCCCATAAACTATCCATCTCATTTCTCCTTCTCACCTTTCCATTCCCTTATATGAGTAATATCTATTCCGGTAAATAAACTGATAACTTTCAGGCATCTAATCTTAGTTCAAAAATCAAGCTCTCATCTTCCAAATCTTTTTTTTTTCCTGCTAAAGGGAGTAATATTTTTTTTTAAATCTGACAGTCAGGGGAATATCTGGAATTTTTATTTTATAAAACAGTCTAGATACATAAACAGAATTCTAAGTTTAAGGTTTTTTGGGGGGGTTTTGGGAATAAATGCAATCAAATCTGTACCTGATGATTGTAACAGCCATATGCTTTTTATATACTTATCAGAAAAATTTGGGAAGCATTTGGCATAAGTTCAGTATAAAATGGAATTTGTAAAACAATGGGTGACTATTTAAACTGCCAAGTATTTTGTTAGGACAGTATTTGTCTACAAAAGTTCCACATCTCACCCCCTACCACTGATTTGTTAATGCATTAAACAATAAGGTGTATCATTATTTTGAGCAAAATGTTTAGCACATAAAATATATATAGCCAAACAGAATAAATATTAAGACAACTAGCCTAAAGTGATAAAGAGAAAGAAAAACATGTTCTGTATCCTGTATCCCAGGTAACATTCTTAGTTCCATTTCACTTTGATCCATTAAAAAAAATGATCTCAATTCTCACTTTTAATTGGAGAATTCTAAAAGAGTTCACAAGTTTCAATAATCCTCCTCATCTCCCTTTTATTGCCCCTCCCACCTCGAACATAGCTTTGTGACTCATTGTAAAAGGATGTTTTACAGACTCTGTGAATACAGAAAAGAAGATATTTGCAGCTCCTTCAATTTCAAAATAATGAGTGAACATTTGTTGGAAACCTGTTAGATGCTAAACATGTAACATGTATTTCCTTACTCAACCCTTGCAGTAAATCTATAACAGGAAAACCACTGCTTTTAGGGAAGAGATGAGACATAAAAAGTCAGTAATTATTTTCTAAAGGCACAGAGCAGCAGCAGACATAGGATTGGGACTGAGTCTGTCTGGCTCCAAAGCTCTGTACTCTCCTCTAAACAATGCTGCCTCCAGGCAGCCCCCAGGACTCCTGGGCCAGGAAGTCTAAAAACTTTGAATTTCCCACTTCCTAAAAAAGGCAGCCCAAACTCCTTCAAAGAAAAGCCATCAAAACAAGATCAATATTTAGAAGAACACATCAAATTCAGCATGTATTACCATCTTGGTAATTTACATTTTAATAAAGACCTCTGAACTGGCTTGTGCTCTGGAAAAGCAAAGCCTGTTTTCAGATGGGGCAAGTATACAATTAAAAATGGTTTCAAGTGGTCTTCTCCATCCTTTTCCTATGAGGACACAAAGAGTGCTCTTCTCAAAAGCTGAGCAACTCAGCATGCTACCAAATGGTTCTGAGTAACCAAGCAACGTCATCTTGTGAACCCTCCGTGCCTTCTCTTAAATTATTTCTCCTAGGCAGTAAGAACCTGAAGTGCAGTGGATGTTCCAGTATCAATTCTCTGAGTGGGGCAGGATTTGTAATTTTCTATTTTCTGGAAAAGTTAAGTGCCTTTGCCCTGTCTTGCTGGTTTTACCCAGAAGTTAGTTTTACCTAGTAAGGGAAGAGGTATCTCCTGGGGCCTATAGGCCAGGAATGTCTGACCACTTCTTTCTGCTTCTTGAATCATCTATGACCTCACTGTAAAGGGACCTCAAAAGAATTGTTCCTGATATCAATTAGTTTCAATAAATTACTCATACATCTTTTTACTGTCTCATATTTAAAGTACTCTTATAGAAATATTTTCTTTAAATTTGCTAATTCCTAATATATTTCTCCATGTAAGATTTTGTTTTATTTCTGATAGTTTTTAAATTGAAAAATTGGACTTTTATTATCATAACTTAGGAATAATATCATGTTCACATCTATCAACCAGTTGCCCAGTTACTGAGATTTAAGTTCTTATAGGACTTGTCACAATCTCTCTCTATGTTCTCTACACAGATGGGTATTAGAGTATTATGCTTAGTGACATAAGTCAGATGGAAAAGCTCAAGAACAATATGATTTCACTCATAAATGGGATCTAAAACAAAAAGCAACAAAAGAACAAACAAAAATGAAAAAACATTGTGTAAATGTACCGTAGTTTTTTGATCCACTCATTTGCTGATGGGCACTTAGGTTGCTTCCAGCACTTAGCTATTGTAAATTGTGCTGCTATGAACAATCTAACAATAGCCATAGGGGAGGGGGAAGGGACAGTGGGGAGAAGGGTTTTCAGAAACTACTATAAAGGACACATGGACAAAACCAAGGGGGAGGGTGGAAGCAAGGGAGGGAGGTGGGTTTGGCTGGGGTGGGGGACAGGGGTGGGGAGAAAATGCAGACAATTGTAATTGAACAATAAAATTATTTTTTTTAAATGAAAAAACAAACTCATAGATAGAGACAACAGCATGGTGGTCACCAAAAGGGAAAGTGGGTGGTGAGAGGATGAAGGGGGTAAATGGGGTCAAATATACAGAGACAGAAGAAAACTACACTTCAGGTGGTGAGCATACAAAAGAATATACAGATGTGATATTAGAAAGTTACACCCCTGAAATTTATATATTAGCACTAACTGATATTACCCAAATAAATTTAATTTAAAAAATGTCTAAAACCATTTTCATTCTCTAGAGTGGTGCGTTGGCTTTTCAGGTCTGCTCATCAACACAGGAAGCACCTCTGTCCATACACAGTTCCCTCCCCCACACAACAATAGCTTTTGTTCAGGTGAGCACTGGCTCTTTATACCCTTTGCTTTCTATCTCACAGCCAGTTTTTAATCCGTAAAAACCTCCACCTTCTTCTCCATAGTTTGTGAATAGACTCATTTAGTTCATACTTCTTTTAAAGTTTTTTTTTTTATGATTTTATTTATTTTTAGAGAGAAGGGAAGGGAAAGAGAAAGACAGAGAGAGAAATATCATTGTGTGGTTGCCTCTCGAGTGCCCCCTATTGGGGACCTGGCCCGAAACCCAGGCATGTGCCCTGACGGGGAATTGAACCATCAACCCTTTGGTTTGCAGGCCCATGCTCAATCCACTGAGCTACACCAGCCAGGGCTTAAAGTAATTTTTTTAATAAAAAACGAAAATGTTTATCCAGTAGTGTGTCTTTATCACTATTCCTTTAACTCTTTCGAAGACGTCTTACAAGGGTATTGTTTACCCTCAGGGCAGTTCATTTCTTTGTCTCCATGTTGTTTGGTTTTCAGAAGCCTCTATACCTGCTTTCACAGTTTCACTGGGAAGACCTCTGCAATGATAGGTACCTCTCCTCTCCTAAGACAGCATTTTTTATTTTACTTACTGCAACAATTAGAGAGTTAAATCACGTTCATCATTTTTAAAAATTGTGTCCTGTGATGTGTAATGATTCCACAATTCCCACGATTTGATTTCAATCACATTCTGTGAATTGATTGGGCATACTTCTTTTGAATCATTATTCCTGAAACCATCCTTCACTCTTGCTGTGGAGAACCAATAACAGTCAGTTTTTAACTATTTGAGATTCATTCCCTTTGCTTAAAATTTTGAGTAAGCAAAGAGAAAAGGTGAGTCATCAGTGACACAGAATTATTTACTTCTGCTATGTTATCTGGCCTTTAGAAAGCCTGCACTGCTATAGAAACTATTTCTTTAGGAGAATATTGACTATGCCTAAGCATAAGCTCGTGCAGGGGAGAGGGCGGGGGCGGGAACTATGTAGGTAAGAACCAAATACACTGGGGCTGCAATCTCACCTCTGCCATTATCTAGCTATTTGACAGAGCAAGGTAATTAGCTCCCCCGAAATTCAGGATCCTATATGTAAAAATGGGGGAAAAAAATCACCTAATTTCAGAGAACAATAAAGTTAATGAATATAAAACATCTAGGACTGAATAAGTAGTAACTGTACTCATGTAATTTTTCTGTGGCTTTGTTCTATCCTACTGAATATAAGTTATTAAAAAAAGGTTTGGTATTCTGGCCTTTTAGATTATATTCACATGTAACATGTGCCCTGTCCATCAAGATATTTTAGAAATAGCAAAAGTTAACAAAACTAAACATTGGTTTTCTGAGCAATTTGAAAGTTGCTTTTTTAATTCTTAAGCAAATTTTACATAGGCTGCAATAAAACAGGTATGTGAACCAAGTTTTAAAAACTGTTCAGTCCACACTGGTTTGGTCATTTACAAAAGTTACAGTGAAGAAGACAAACTCTGAATTAGGCAGTGACAAACAACCCTAGTTTTCTCTTGCAAGAGAGAGATCCTCCCCTCCCCACTCCAAAACCCCACCATCGGCCTCCAGTTAGAGAAAACTTAAGGAGAAGTCGCAATCTCAGAATGTGCAGGACTGCAAATGTGGCAGTCTCCAAAACCCAGAAAATCTCCGCTTATACACAAACAGTGGACTTGAGTCATTTTCTAGATTATTCCTTACATGCAGTCATCTGAATCACAGGCCCTATTGAACACATCATCAAAGCAGAAAACACTTGTTTTTTTTTTCTCCAAAGCAATTCACAGTGAAGCAAAGACATTATTTTAGAGATTTCACAAAGATAAGTCAAATGGGAAATGTGTGACAAAGGAATTAAAACTCTGGCTTCAACAAGCGTAAATTTAAACAGAGCTCTTAACATCTTGGAGCCAGTCTTCTCATCTGCAAAGTGGGGATAAAATGATGCCTTCCATTTGCTGCACCAAGTCAGTGTAAGGATGAACTGGGAGTTGTTATCACTACCTCCACCTGACCATACACAACAAGGAAATTAAGTTTTGCATGACACTTTCTAAAAATTTAATGTCTTCACTATGCTGACATGAAATGCACCACTACTGCTTTTAATAAATTATTCTATACAGTTATATATATGTGGGGGAAATTATTGCTTCCCATGTGCAGGCTTATTTATTTTGTGAATTATATGTGGCCATAAAAGAAAATCCTCAGATGACTAGATCGATTCTTTTTATCAACACTATAATTGTTGAAATAAATTTACCATTATTCTAAGATGCAGAAAAGTTTCCTAAATTATATGTAAACAATCCTTGGATTTTTCACTGTTTGGAGTTTTCCACCTTTCACCACTTTAGGAAAGGTCAAATTTATATAGTCATATGCCCCAAATTGCACTTATGAGAATTGACCTAGGCAATGATGGATACAAGCATAAGTGAAATAAATCTGGAGAGGGAAAGTCAGTGAAAGTATGCTTAGTCCCAGAAAAGGAAGATTAGAAGGGCCAGGTTGGAGCCAAGAGTGAAAAATGTACTGTTGGAACCTGCTATGAATTTTCAGGACAATACTTATGTATACCCATGAAATGTTTATTTAATAAATCATTCATTAATGAGCAAACAGATTGATGAGATTTGGCACATTGCTTTCTTTGGACTGTATTAGCAGAATAAAAAAATGGCTTCTGAGACATAGCCAATTTTTTCTTCTTCTTTGCCTGAATGTAAGAATTGGAAAAGGATCCCTCAATTCTGGCAAAGTGGAAGGTTTTAGCAGGGGACACCATGGTCACATCTGCACCTTTGGGATGCTGTGCAGAAGACAGAATAGAGGAGGGCCTTGTTATAAAAAGAAGAAAAAAAGCAAACTGGAATATACATTGTACTTCAGTCTATTACTATCTAGAAGAAATCATAGTTAAAGAATAGTGATTACACTGGAGAGAAAAGGGAATGTCAAAAAACCAAGATTCGGGTGAAAGAAAAGATGATGAGCTCAATTTTGGACATGAATTAGAGAACAGCTGTTCAGTAAACATTTAAATTTATGGACTTAGATCTTGGAAGAGAAGTCTAAATTGAAATTATTTGGAAGCAGTAGTAACTAATACTTGAGTAAATGACACTTTTCAGGAAGAACACATAGAGTGTGGAAGATGAGGGTGGAGGACAGAACTCTGGGGAAGGAAAATTAAGAAGTGGTTCTAAAGATTACTGAAAGGTGATAAAAGATAATGATGGAGAACAGGAGGTAGGCACAGGATCCTGGAAGTATTGGTAAAACAGTGGGCAAAGGAAAATAACTTCCGCAGAAGTTTGAGGCACAAGCGTAAAACTACACAGAGAAGTCAGGTAAAACAAGGCACTGGTGATATTGTGAGAGATCTTGGACCAAAGAGGCAGTAAAGAAACTGGTGTATATTTAAAGGAGGAATAGATAGGACTTAACAATGGGTTTCAGAAGGAAAGTGAGAGAACAAGAAGAATCAAAAATGATTCCATTGATTTTGTGTCCAAGAAATTAGAAAAATGGAGATGCCATTTACTGAAATGAGGAAAAATATAGGTGGAACAATGGAAGGAGGAGGTTTGGAATCTATAGTTTGGAACATATATCCAAGGTGTCAAACAGGCACATAGGGGGTGGGGGTAGAGAGGGAAAGAAGGAAGGAAGGAAGGAAGGAAGGAAGGAAGGAAGGAAGGAAGGGAGGAAGGAAGGGAGGAAGGAAGGGAGGGAGGGAGGGAGGAAGGAAATGACAGGGAAACTGACATATAGATGGCAGTGTAAGTCCTTGAGCTGAGACTGAATAAGATGATTTAGATAATGAGGGTCCATGACTGAACCTAGGAGATACTACTATGTAGGGGCACATCAAAGTAGGGAACACCATGGGCAGCCCACTCCAGCAAGGAGAAGTATTTTATCATTGACATTGTTTGGAATTACCAGTGCATGATAAAAATAATAATTAAACAGGCTAACTTGTAATCAATTTTATTACCCTTTTAAAATTCCCTATAGGGAATGCTCCCTCTTTATGCCTGCACTAGGGTGAACACTCCCTCTGCTCTCTCCCCAGCTAAGAAGAACCAGTAAGGATTGCATGAGAACAGTCAGTGAGGTAGGAATAGGTCAAGAGAGAGTGGGGTGTTGAAGGCCTAGTGAAAGAGACGTTTCAAAAAGAACGGAGAATCAATATGTTGAAAGTTGCCGGTTGGTCTAGTCAGATGAAGACTAAGAATTGGTTATTAGATTTGCCAAAGAGCAGGTACTCAGAGTCCTCAACTGGAGCTTCTTTTGTGGGGAGGACAAACTCTCCCTGAATATGGGGAAAAGACAGAATGAAAATGAAGGAGAGATGTCAAGTGTAGAGAATTATCTGGTGAGTTTTGCTGTAAAAAGAGTCACAAAAATATGGTAGTGTGTGGAGGTGGATGTAGGTAGCATCATGGGAGAGTTTATAAGAGGGGCAATGGAGAGAATGTTGGTATGATGATGGGAATGAACTAGTGGTAAGTGAAAACTTAATGATGCAGGAGAGAGAAAGGCCATGAACAATGGCAGAGGATAGATGTGGGTGTGGATTTTCAAAGAGTAGTGGAAACAGGGATGGAAGTCAAATTATCACAGAAGAAGCCAATAGAAGTCAGTTTAGGATTTACTAGTCTCACAGATGTTGGAGATTAACAGGGTCATGAGAAGAATTGGGGAGGCAAGTTTGAAGAGTAGGAAGTACAGAAGAGAGTAAGGGGGGCTCCAAATGAGGGAGACTGGTGTAAAATAGGGACTAGGAAAGAGGATGAGACAGCAGAACCCATTTGGTTTTAGCACATAAAAATATTTCCATTGTCTTCTTTGTGATACACAAAGACAGAAATCAGTTTTGCTGAGTAATGATTTGACTACCATTGTGTCTGGCTATGAGCCAAGATCACAGCTTTTTCACTGTAGCTATTATGGAGGTCATATAAGCAATAAAATTACATCAACAAAAATGAAAAACCTTGCAGAACACAAACCATTCCCTATTAAACTCTTCAATTAAGCTTTATGGCAATACTATCACATTGTATTTTTAACAGCATTTCTAAATTTGATTGAAAACTTTTATACAATACACATAGCACATGAATTTTAAGATTCTGGTAAAAGAGGATGAAAACATCTCAAAAATGTGTGGTGATTTCGGCCATTTGTTGTCACGACTCACACTCATGATCATCACTAATGTAAAGGGTGACATAGAAGCTGCAATCATGTGGCCATAAATATCTTATGATTAAAACAAACAAAAGGTAATTCTGTAAAAAATAAATATATCGCTATTCTAAAATACAAGATAATAGCGAGTAGTAGGAGAAACTGATCTTTCATAAGTGTGGACAACGCACAAATGAGGACCAGAAGTCAAATACAAAAAGGCACACAACAAACAAAAAGCCAGAAATATGGTCACCTTTAAGAAAATAAAAAGTATGGTGTGGAAGGAAAATATAAGGAATCTAGTGGTAAAGAAAATGAATAATGAAAAAATAATCAATTTTTCTTTTTATTTCGCTTCTACAAACTATAAATAAAAACATTGCTAATGTGGTAATTTGAGCCTAGTGCAGAATTCTCTTTTTGAGCATTTTTAAAACACATTACTAAGGATGTAGGAAAAAGAGACATATATGTTGGGTCCAATAAAAATATGTAATATCAGAAAAATTATATCTTTTATATGGCTAATTTTTATCACCTGTCCCATACATTGCAAATCTTGTTACCCTGGTCCTCGCAACAGTCCTCAAAAGACAACAGCTAATGTGTTGCCCCAAATGCTTGCCAACACTATTTCCAGAATGAAGAAAACTGACCTCTAATTCACAGGAGTTACCTGGGAATGTGCAGAGCTGTATTTGCTTTTGCAGCCACACTATGAATTGTTGAGAAGTGAACAACAATTACAGTGTAATTGAATTCAGAGATATTCACAAAATTAGAATGTAAGCAGGAGAAGCCAAGTGGAATAAATTTCATTTGTTACATTTCTGCACCCTGCCTCCTCTGTCTGGCCTCTAAAGTGTTGCTGGGTATTTATGGACTGGAATTCCGGCACTTTGACTTCCTTCTTTTGCCAAATGCACAGAGGCAATCCTATCTTGTCCTGAAAATAGAAAAATGAAACTCACCTAATTGATCTCCAACAAAATGTCATCTACTAAGACTGTTTTACCTCACCTGTGAGCAGTTCAGCTCGTGACCTAGTTTTGGGTTAGTTTTCATTCATGTATTCAAAGAGTATCTATTGAATACTTATGATGTGCCAGGCAATTCCGATACTCACATTATGAAAATACAATGGAGCCACTTAAAGATATTTCAGTTTAATCAATCTTTTTCACTTAGAAAGGTACAAAAATGTCTGGACTTACATTGTTCCACATTCCATAAAACATTCTCTGTATACTTACTCAGCACAAATGATATTAACAGGCTAATGTAAATACAAGCTCTAAATGTTATAAAGAAAACAGAGCACCTCATGCTGTTTTATCGAAACTACAAAGCTTCTTTAAAAATCATGATGAAAAATGACTACCTTATTTTTGGACCATAAGACGCACCTAGGTTTTAGAGGAGGAAAATGGGGGGAAAATCCCGCTCCACTGTCGCCTCCCACCCCCATGCAAGCCAGGTAAGCTACATTTGGACTATAAGATGCACCCTCATTTTCCTCCTAAATTTGGGGGGGAAGGTGTGTCTTATAGTCCGAAAAACACGGTACCTTTTTTCACTTAAAAAAAAAAAAACTTTATGAAAAGCATTACTTCCTTTGCCTACTAGTCATTTAAATCATTGTGTCTGAAAGGGGAAAAATCATGCCCCCTTCCCCCAGCCCACTTAGCTGAGAAGTTGTGCCAGTCATTGAACTTCAGAACTTTAGCAGAACCCTTGACTCCTTCCTTGTTTATTTTTAGTCAGTCAGTTTGCATGGTGGACTTATTTTTAATGCTCTTTTCTACTTACTGAGAGTTCCCTCTGCAATACCCCTTAAAGTAGCCACCACAGTAATCGGCTTGGAATGACTTCCTGCCGCCAGGGCCCACTGACACTATCCCTCTAACATACGGCTGCCCCTCATGTTTCCTAAACACCTCTTCACTGATGGCATATTATACTCAAAAGCTTTGGTACCTTCTCATTTCCTGCCTCATCAAATCTGAACAACTTTGCTTAACTTTCAAAGGCTTTCATAGTCTAAATTATCTAATTTTTGTCTGCTCTTCTCCTAAATGGCTGTTTAGTTTCTTGCTTCTCAACACAATCTTATTTTTATTCATTCCTAGGTCTGAATCATATCACTTCCCTCTTTACCCTAGGCCCATGACTAAATAAATAGATGCAGAAGTAAACAAATAAAACTCAATTTCATATCCCAGTTCTACTCATTCTTTATGTCCTAAGACCTGCACTAACCATAACAAGCCCCACAAATCCAATGTTCCTCTAAACAATTCCGAACTTGATGAAGAGCCCTAAAGTGTCATAATTTACCCGGCTTCTTGTGTCAAGAACATTGAGTTTGTCATCTAGGCAGTTTCTAAACTCTTGAGGGCAGGGGACTTTCATTCTTCCTTCTCTCACAAGCCCAGGCCACATGTGATACCCAGAGCTCTTGCCAATGGATTCCTCAGCAATCATGGAAGCAAAAGATCAGAATTCTCCAGGTAATAGAGTCTCTTTCTCCACTTTAGTCTGACTCTGACCCAATTAATTAATCAAGTATTTGTCACATTTTTATTAGGTGTAAGTATTTGATATCCTTTCTCAAAGGTAAAAGAGTTTACAATCCTATTGATCTAGGCTGAAGAGGAAGACATTTGAGGTATATGCCAGCTTTGCCAGCAATCTTTCTTCTTTTCCTTCTCACATACCACTGTTAACACCTTGTAGAAATGACTCACTCTCCATTGTTTTCCTTTTGCTAGTCCCTTTTTGTGCCTGCCTCGTAAATATAGAAGTTGTATGCAATTAATTCTTTGAAGCCCAAGCACATTCTTGTCTGAAACAAAAGCTCTTAAAAATGAAATAAGAGTATACAATTATTGTGAAATGGCCATAAAATCACCTCCCTACACTTCCCTTGAGAACCATGGTCAAGGAGGATGTGGCTGAGGTCTAAGATGGACTGTTAACTTGACTTTTAATTTTATGAACTATGATGGGTTGGACAAGAAAATATCTTCAAAGGTCAATATCATTTCTGTAAATGGGAAGAAGACAGTGTGAAAAGACTGCTCTGAACAAGGCTTAAAGGAAAAAAACTGAGCAAATATTAACAATATTTTCTCAATTTCTCCTTTTTTTTAAAGGGCTTTTCTTTTTTTTAAGTGAGGAAATTGCAGTTAAAAATTATTTTATAGCCCTTAAAATGAAAACATTTGCCTATTAAGCTCTAACGGCCTACAATATTCTATTTGTAAAGCATCATTTGGTCCCCTGCTGTTTCATTTAACTTTAGCTGAACCTTTTTTTATTGCTTCCTAATCTACCCTAATTTGCCGAAATCCCTTATTTGCCATTTCTCAAACTGTTTGTTTACATCTCACTGGAAATGTGTAACAATAAAAAAGTGCTTTAAGGACTAGAAATAATAATCGATTTAGACACATAATCTTACTTCATAACATAAAGACATTTAAATTAGCAGGCATTCACTAAGAGCCCATTAGATGACATGGGCAATATCTGGCTAGAAGATAACTAAGAGGAAAACAACCTTTGGTGCCTTCCAGGAGCTTGAGTCTGAAGGAAGAGACAAAATAGAAACAACCAGCTCTGCTCAGGAAGTGATACTACACAGTAGGAGCCAAGTATTCTTGACATAAAACACCACTAACATGGAACAATTAACTCTGTGGGAGAAAGAAGGATTAATGCACAAAGTATCTTATTCTCCATTGCACCATTAAGTTTTTTTTCTGTTTCAGAGAAATATTTTATAGACAAATGATTAAGAGAATGATCAGCTTTTAAAATCTTCCCATCTAAGTAAAGAGCAGATGCTGATAAAGATACCAAAGTGATGCTGAATTGAAATCAGAAGCTCGGGCTGTGCAGTGACTTTGTAACCCTGAGCAAGTCAGGAAACCACTGGGAGCCTGGACCCATGAGTCTTAAAGATCCTTTTGGCTTCCCCATTATCTGAACATCTGCAATTACTTTGTCAACTTCCAAGTACTTGCTACAAAGGCTAAGAAGAAAACTACTTCATAAGACTGGACAATAATTCACCTTCACTTCAAATATGCTTTGTGTATTTTTATTTTTACTACCCTCTCTTTTCACACTCCCTTTCCCATTATTGTTCCTTTGGTCCCTTTATATTTGCCTAAACTGTAATGCTTTTTCAAGTAAAAAGGAGGGGGCAAAAGTAGGTTTACAGTTGTTCACATGGAAAATAATATGATAATCAATTATAATAATATAAGAATAACCTGTGTTTTGGGTGCTTGCAACTGTCAACCTACTTTTGTCCACCCTGTATGCACATTCATGACCTCCAGGGCTCTAAGTGGACAGCTAATGATACCACACTGGATGTTCTCTCACAGTTGCTGAGACACACATCACTTTCTGGTTCACTCTTATTTCCTACTATGTACTACGCTCACCTTGACATTCTTCCTCTTTCCTTTCTTCTAACAGGAACCAGCTACTTTATTTTCTAACCCCTCTCTACTCTCTTTCTCAGTTACCCATTTTTTTTGAAATCACTGAAGTGGCTTTGTTTAGGCTGAGTGCTTAAGACTCCAGGAGCAGGACTGCAGAGGTGAATCTATACACTACTTCTCTCAAGTTGATTTAGGAAAATCCGGTTTCTCAAGATGCTTTCTTCAAAAATACTAAGGTCGGTAAAAGTTTTTTTCCAAGCTGAAAATGAAGCTTTGTGTATGAAAATTAGAATAAGCTGAAAAGATGGTAGTTGTACATTATTTCCTTTAGAAAATATAAAAATTTTGTTTTGAAGTAAGGTGTTAAATTGGAATAGCTATTATACCCCAGAGAATGGGGCAGTTGTGCCCTTCCCTTTACATTCCTTTGTTGTTTAATTCTTTAGAATCTTAATTGTTTTTTTAATCCTGAGAGATTAAACATAGCCTTGTTAAGAAAACAAAAATGAAACTGTAACCAAAATTTTAAAATAAAGTTAAAAAAAAAACGAATGTGCCTGGGAGCTCATAAGTTAGCAGCTGAACTGAGAGAGAGAGAGTGTGCCCATAGCTTGGATGCCTGGGAGGTCCCCATAGTACAGAGTGAGTGGTCAGAGTGGTGGACTGGCCTTTCCAGGGGTGGGTTAGGGGGCACGTGGCATACACACCACAGCACCGGAGAGCATGGCTCCATGTTCAGAAACAAAAATGTTAGGCACAACTCAAACTATGTGTTACCAGTTTTCTTCCAGGGTTTTTATAGAACAGCATTTCATGCTGAAGAATATTAATAATCTAGTGAAAGCTATATGGATAATTTCACAGGGAACTGCAGGGGACATGGAGTTCCCCAGTCCCAGGCTCTCAGGTTAATACGCTGTGTGCAAATGACCTCCCTAAGCTCCTCAGTGGGTGTTAAGTAACTGAGAAAAATCAATCTACGGATTCCCTGTTATTACTTTAATGTACAACTTTTTCATTTGCCAGAAAACCAAGGGTTAACTTATCTAATTGGGACAGCCACCTCTTTTTAGTTTTTTTAAAAAATATTATTAAAGACAATGTTAAAGAAAAATAATATAAATAAAGAACAAGTAAATTTTCAATCAAAATATTCTAAAAATACTAATTCAAATAATAATTGAACCCCAGAAGAGCTGGACTTGGTCAGCAGCACACTGAGCATTCAATGGCCACTGACCTTTGCCCCCTCTTTTCCTATGACTCTGTCACTTAGTCTGTACGAGTAGAAGCAAATGAATAAACAAATGAGGGTGAATGCCAAACCACGTGAACATGGTCACACAAAGACAAATTAGCTAATTATTAAGGTGAAAACTAAACAGATCTCCCCCTCAAAAGAACGGTTGATTGGACTTTCTACAATATAAAGTCCAAAAGAAATTAACTGTTTAAAAACTGAAATGACCCAATTTTTTAGAATTATGTGCTTACATATTAGCAAGAAATGTAACCCCTACAGCCTAGAAGCACTAATGGACCACACCAAACACTTAACTAAATCCTTAGGTAGAAAATGGTTTATTAAATATAGAATAAATGACAATAAATCACAAGTGTCACCTAGAACACATAGATTATCAGGAGAACATCTGATGTTTCTGTATTATGGCTAATATTAGACATAATTTTGAGAATTTTGGTACTAGACAAATAATACTTTCAGGGCGGCATTAAAATGACAGTATGTAAAGCAGCTTCGTAAAGTGTAGTATGTATTCTACCAAAAGCAGAAATTTTTTTTTATTTGAAAACCAAATTTCTAAAGATGGAAAGATTAAAGAATCTCAACTGGTTTTTAAGTAAAGTTGATTATCAGGCATCCTTTTTAACTTCCCAAGTCCACCACAAATTTTATCACCAAAATACCTAAGAGAAGCATGAAAACACTGTAAGAGATGGTGATATTTTTGGCTTACCAATTTGTGTAACATTCTCTTTTTTTTCTCTAATAAATTTCTAAATGTTCTCAATTAAGAAAATTTGTAACAAGATATTATTGAAGGAAAAAATGTTTTAGAAAAGTTTGGTGAAATAAAAACATAGAATAGATTGAAACCTTAGAGAAGTATTTCAAATCATCTTGAGATGGTTAGGAGACCAGTCACAGTTCTGCTCCACCAGTCCCACCCGCCACCAGTGAATCAGGAAGTCAAGACTTTTCTTAACAAAACACAATACCATACAAGTAAACTCATTAGGAAACTTACTTTCAGAATTTTCACTTTTTTGTGTATAGGCTATTGATGGTGCTAGAGATCCTGAGAAGGGCCATGGGGCAGTTTAAAAATTAAACTTTTAAAAATCATGATAGTACATAATTCTTGCCCCACAGATACCAACTTTGCTTATATGTTCATAATACTTGCCATTTGCAAACATGTCAGTAAAACTTAGTTGGTTCTTGCAGAAATTAATCAGATTGAATGACATCAAATTTTTAAAAAGCACAACACATTTTGCCTATAGTCGTAAATTACACTAACGTGTCTTATAGAGAAAAAATCACTAGTTCAAACACTGTGTATCACTAACTTATTTATCTTCCTAAAATTTATTTCAGACCTAATAATAACTCTTTCTTTTCTTTAACTCATTCAAGTTAAAAGAAGGAGATAGTGCTTAAAATATCATAGATCTCTGAAGGTACTATTTTATTTAAAATAAAATAAACAGTTGACTATTTTACCTAATAAAAATAAGAAGAAAAATAGCAACGTGCTTTTCCTCCAAAGCATACTTTGCTTCTTAAATTTGACTTAACATTACCTAATGCTACTTTGTGTAGGAAGGGTTAAAAACATTCATTTATCAAACATTCTTAGACTGGAATCCAACAACAAAGAATTGTGTCTGTTCTTCATTAGACAATATGAACTGAACCCCGAGTTCCCACTAAGGTTCATAGTTCACAACCAACTAATTACAAGCCTAAAAGTTTCAAGACTTCCACCCCAGGTATCACAGGCTGAAATTCCAGGCCTCTGTGTCATTCCTGGAAACATCTGCAACAGAATCCAGCATTCTTGATAAATGAGATAAGTGAGAGCATTTACTCATTAGATTTCTAAGGCTTATTTATTAACTCATACAGCAAATAAACTGAAAAGTTTTATACCAAAACACAAGATGCAAGTATGCAAAAGGACTTGCCGATAATTTTTCCTTTAGAAATTGATGCCTTCGACATTGCTTATTCAGTGCAATTTTAAACATGATTCTCTTCATATTTGACTCAAATATAAGCTCAGGCTAAAAATAATAAACTCATAGAATTAAGCCTTTCTGTGACTTCAAAGTAACTAAAATATGTGCATTCTTAATATTAACTCTTGTCCCCTCTGTTCTTATGTTCTAAAAAGATCTCAAAATACAGCATACAACTATGCATATCTATGTATACATACACCTAACCTAATGCAGAGGAGCATCTGATTCTATGTTTATGTGGATAATCTGTTTGGGTTTCTTTCCTGCCAAACCACGTCTGGGGCTTCCAGCGGGTCAATGACAGCATACACCTTTGGGTTATTATTTATGTACAGAAGGCCAAACCAAATGTCTGGGTGGGTCTCTAAAGACATAAAATCGGTAGTTTTTTTTTCCATCCACAGGACCCAATTACATTTAAATAAACCAACTCCTAGGGAAAGATTGGCTCCAACAGAAAATACCACACAACCACAGACACTGAAATTAAATCACAGTTGTAAGTTTAGAAGCCACCAACATATTGTTAAAAATAGTCTTTAGTACATCTTTGGGGACACATACACAGGCAGATAATGCACATTAGTAATGAGAAGAAACTTCTCCATTTCTTTCTGTGAGGTGCACCCTTCACAAAACTCTCCAACTCTATAAAAGTTTTCCATCTCTGACTAGTTATATAAAAATACCAGTGGCTACTCTGAGGGTTCCTCTCCTCACAGA
Source organism: Desmodus rotundus (assembly GCF_022682495.2). Classification (NCBI taxonomy): domain Eukaryota; kingdom Metazoa; phylum Chordata; class Mammalia; order Chiroptera; family Phyllostomidae; genus Desmodus; species Desmodus rotundus. The sequence continues at coordinate 57,402,916 of NC_071394.1, read as the reverse complement.
GGCAGAAAACCTATCATGTGCTGCTCAGGCTTAACATGAATGAGTCCTTTGGGCTGGGACCTGATTGGTGTGAGAAAGTCCTCAGCTGTGTGATGAGAGTGAGGTTGTAGACTCCTGGTTAATTGAAAGGTTGCACTGAATGTAAATTATAGGATTGCTCCTTAAATATGTACTCCTTTCAGCCAGGTGAAATGCAAGCAGAGTGTGGTGCTCATTCAGAGATGCCTGGTGGTGGCTTTCTGGGGAGGAGACGAAGCCAGGCAGCCATGAACAACTGTAACTTCCATCTCTGAAGGATGGAGAGGGAGGAAGGAAATATTTTTATATAAAACCATATTAAATTTCCTTTTTAAAGTACCTCTATGTATTTCTCTTCCCAATTTATATGAAAAAGTATTAGTTTTAAAACTACAGCAGAACTGGCAATAAATATTGCAGTAACAATTGTTCTTTTATTAAACATTTATTGAAATAAATTCCTGTGCTTTCTCATTTTTTTCCTCTGGTTCCAATATTTATTTATAGCTGATTATTAACATCTGCCAGTATAACAATTTCATCCATACAGAAGCCAAAGGGTACAAAAAGTCACACACACCCTTCTAACGTGACCTGTAGTTAGACAGAAAACAGTTTCCCAGTCACCGCTTGGCTTCCTGTCTGTGACCTCTGAAAAGCATTGGAGGCCAGGGTTAATGGCCTTTCCAATCTCTGTGATAAGAATTCATTTTGTTCTATTACCAGCAGTTATCTGAGGAGCCTGCTGCATCACTTCAGCAGGGTTCAATCAATGAGAGGACCTAATGAAGTAACCAGCTGTAGCTCTATTTCCCTGGCCAGCTCTATCAGACAAATAAGAGCTATCAGTCACATCTTAAGGCTGATCCCAGACACAGCATGTTCACATGCTGCACTCGTATGCATATGAACTGATGATATGCCACCATCTCCCTGAAATCTCTCCTTTGGATAGAGCTCCCCTAACCCTGCAAATGGAATGGGATAAATTCTGACATGTTGTATGAAGAGGTCAATAATGCAAGATTGAAGTAGAGTAAATTTGCAGAAGAGCTGAGTTTATACTAACAGCAAAAAAGTAAAATTATAGAGCATTACAGTTCCGACTCCTGGCTCAGCTATCCTCAAATATTTGCACTTTAGGCTGGTATTTTTCAATCTTCAAAAAGGGAGGGGGGAATAAAATATTATTATTTTCATGTTTATCATTTTATCAATATTATAAGTTTAATGGCAGGACTTGAATTTTGGCTAAGACTTCAGAACCAAAATATAATTATGGTAGATTATTACTTTTTGGTCAAATACCAGTCAATGTAACACCACAAGTTAACTTTGGGTCATTTCATATTAGCTCACATCACTAAAATCACACAAAAACCTGTAAGTTACTGTAGAGATCTATTATTTAAATTTTTAATTTTTGAATTATTAATGTCATTCCTCTCTAATTCAAAACAACATTTGTTAATAAATGCTATTTTCACACGTATAGATTGTAGGAGGGAAAAATCAAAACATTGCACCTTCAATCAGTGGCCTCATAAATGTACTGGACTGTTATTAGGAGTCCTGTTCAAAAAGGAACCCTTTTGTGGAAAAGGCACTGTGGACGGCTCCACAGATTTTAAACTGTTTCCCCGGCAAACATTCAAAGGCTCATAGGAAGCTATGAAAAGAACATTCATATTTGCTGATATAATGAAAGGTACAAGTACCTTAGTTTACTTTATTAGGTTAATCAAGATGAATTCCATGTAATACAATTTGTATCCCTTTAACTTGGCTGCTCTCTTTGTCAATTTGAGAGGAAAAAAGCATGGCTATTTCCTGTTTGCTGTTATGCTAAAAAGATGATGTCTAAGGGAAGCTACAAAAATTAAAAGTACTCGCTAGCTTTGTACTTGATCAGCATGTTCACATGGACAAGAATATTTTATTTCATTAGAAGAGGATTTTTAGTCAAGCAATAGCACTAATGTATTATGACATAAAAGTACCAAAGACTCTATGTCTAAATGTCTTTCAATTTTTATGGGTATGATGTAACGCTGCTTTCTTTTTCAAATTGCAATCATGGAGCTGTTCAAGAAATATGGTTCCTATAACGATGTCAGATTAGCTTTTCATTCCAAACCTTTGGAGATGTAAATAAAAGATTAAGGTGCAGTAGCTAAGAGGCTAAATGTAACAGAAAAAAAAAATTGTGGCGTTTAGGGAAACAGGTGTGCTCTGTGTGTGTAAGATCCCTAGAGTTGTAATTATCTAGGTATGTGGTGTGAAAAAGACTGAAATATCTTAGCTGCATATGCAAACAGATAAGAATATGCCTCACAGGCATTTTGGGAACATCTGTCAATTTTTTATAGAACATACTGATTGTGGGCTATTGATTGCATTTAAACAAAGTTGTTGCAAAAAAAAATCAGCTAACAATTCGTGTAGAAAGGGCCAATCAATATTTAAATGACTCACTTTATTGATTTAAAATTAACTTTCAATTAAGAGATCCATAGGACTCTTAACTGCGACACTTATCCATTCAAGAGAAAATAAAGGTACATTTATCGATACACTTAAACAGCAGTGGCTGGTTTTCTATCGATTCAGTCATTTGCGCTCGGATTCGTTAGCGTCATCAGCCTTTAACTCGCTTACTAGGTCTTTGCAGAGTCCAACCCTGCAAGATGTAGGAATGCGCAAAACAACACAAAGAAAGGATAGACATTTAAACAGAATTAAAAGATATAGGAAAAGGTAAGTCAACCTTACACTTGCTTTTGTTCTTTTTTCCCTTTGCGTATTTAGGAAGGAAGACCGTAGAGATTATTGGGGTGATTATTAGAAAAAAGCCTTTTAAGGGGCTGCTTTTGAAAGCAAGTGGGATGGATATGGCACATTTTGTGTTGTGAAATTGTGTAAACAAAATGTTTGAACAATTGACTAGAAAAAGCTTCATTGGCTTCTATTGACTAACAAGATCACTAACTTGCATATACTAGTTGTATTATAATCAATGGCAGCTAAAACACAATTTATAGAATTTTAAAAAGACAATAGCTGTATTTCCCATTGGAAATACTGTTTATATGTGTTTAAAGCCACATTTATTCCACAGTATTGCCAGGAAATCAAACCAGGCTATGCTTTGTTATTTTGATATTTGCCAATTACTATGTTTTAGAATTTATTTTTATCAGGGTTTTCATGAAAACAAAACTGATATCGAACATTAAATTATAAAATTGATAAATAAATTAAAAATGCATAGATCAGGAAATTTACCTATGTATTTTAAAACCATAACTATTCACCTATTTTTGGATCTTTATTGCCACTGAAGGGGAATTCTAGGTACAGAGAAGGGCATTGGCTATAAACCCTTTACTACAATTTCTATTATTATATCAAGAAAACAAAACCAATCTCCATAGGCAATGGCATCTAACAGAGCTGAGGCTCCAACAACCTTGACTGTAATATGTGTGGCAGTGCTACTCTTTTTCAGGAATTCAAAATGATATGTGTTCTATTTGGTTTAAAGATGATAATGCCCCTGGATGACACTCCGTTTCCTCCAGCCCACTGATTTTTTTCATATTCTTCTCTGTGCAGAGCCATCTGTACCAAATAGAAGCTATCCCAAACAGAAACACCTGATTCCTTTACTGACATATAATTCCTGGTAAGAGAGACAAAACAGTCAATCTAATTTCACTTGTACAGAACCTATTTTTAATTACCTTTGCTCGTACAGATAATCTTCATTCTCTCATAATATCCACTGTGGATACAACAGATTTGTTCGGTAATTTCAAAGGTTAGCCTTTAGTTTTGTTCTCTGTGTACCAAATCTACAATGGGTATGCTACACCAGTTATATCTTTAGATTTGCTCTGAACCTGTAGGAAACATTTGGAATGGATGGAAGTAAAACTTCAGAGATCCAAAAGCTCAAATTAATATAAGAAACTCCTCCTTAAATAGTTAATCACAAAATATTGGTATAACAGAATCTGTAATATGTTATGGCAATTACATTTTTTAGTAAAGTACAAGATGTCATTATTCCAACTAGAAGTCAGATGATGATGCTAATTAAGAGATAGCAGGTGGCATAGGATGCCTGTCAAGATCCTCTCTGATCTGCAGAGAGAATGTGTGGTTCCCCAGTCTAAACACCCAGGAGTGGTAACAATTGGCTTAAGCACTATTCAGTCCCAAGGTACCCTGAATAGGGGATTCACTTTGATTTAACACTTCCTTATCACATCAAAGAGGTGAAAAAGGCATCTTTATGGATTGGATGTGTGTGGGGGGGAAGGTTTGTCTTTTACTCCAGCATGTAAGTTCTCTTTAAGAACTTGGAGGGGGGGGGTGCAGAATTTAGAAATGACCATAGAAAAAAATATTTTAAGATTCAAGCCATAAATCCATGTAACAAAGTAAAAAAACAGTTGAGCTCTTTCAAACTCCTGAAAGCTACAAACTGCCAATTACACTATTATAAAGAAAGTCCAGAACTAACTAAAATACCTGCTCAATGGGCCTAAAATACCTGCTCTGTCCTATAAAATAAATTATCATCACATCAGCCAACTTTCCATTTCCTAAAATACTGTTTGCTAAGATTTTTACTTTGTCATTAATCCTATTTTATCTATACCAAAACTAATTTGAGGTATCATTCTCACAGCAGGCTTTATGGAATGTTGACTACAACACTGGTCAGATCTCAGAAATGTCATATGGCCATCTAATTTTTTCCCCGGGATTCACTTGTCGCTTTAATGACCTAAGACATTAAATGGTTTGGAGCTAGGAGTCTTGTCTTTTTGGATGATCAGGCTACATGTTGTTTGAGGGGGGATGTTGCAATCTAACAGCGACAGAAAAGCAGGTCTGTCTGCAGAGGACTAGGCATGCTGAGGAAGTCAGAAGGAGCAGAAACATATGCCTAAAAGGCAAACCAGTAGTTCCTCTAAATGATGGAAAATGAGTGTTATCTAATTTCTGAAATTCTCTTATCTGCTTAATCTGCCTCAGCAGCGCTTGTTTTAGGAACATGATTGTGTTCTTTACAATAGATCAAAGACTTGGTTGATAAGACGATTCTAGATAAATTTGTTACATTTTCAGATATCTTACAATATATGAAATCACACAGCATGGTTAGTTTATTTAAACCTTTCCTTCTCCCTCTAAAGGCTGACTTACACCATCATTTCAGAAATGTTTCATATCACTACCCAAATCATGGCTAAGATGGACACAAATAATTACAGGAATTAGTGCTACAGGGTGTAAAATTGTTCTCTTATAGCAGAGGTACATTCATTTCATTCTGGAATTCCCTGCTGCGAAATGATGTGTTCAAACTATCTAAGGACACTGCCATGCTCTGATGTTAAAAAAAAAAAAAAAAAAAAAGTAAAGTTGCATGTAATCTTTCACTAGGAAAAAAAAGTGTAAGCATTCATACCAAGGACAAATGCCAAGTATTCTCTATTGAACTCAAATGATAATACTCGTTCTGTAAAGAAAAAGCCAGAAATTTATGAAAATAATTTTCTTCTACCTTAATGGAAGTCAATGTAATAGACTTACAGCTCATACCAAAAGTACAAAATAGCTATATATCTTCAGTGAATCCTAAATTGGGTTCTTATGATCCGACTTCCTTTAGACATGTTTTCCTTCATCCTTTAAAACATCCTTGTCTTCAATATTATAATTGCAGTGAATGCCCCTTAATAAAGTCAGTACTACTTGTTGTAAAATATGGAAAACAAATGTAGTCATGTACCACTTGCCGTTTGACTACCTGCCAAATGGAATAAGGTGAGTTATACCACGTAGGAGGTCACGTGAGGGACTGTTCTAACTTCTTGCTCACCCACAGAAAATCAGGCAGTGTTAGGCATCTGTGCCACTGATTAAGTGAAGCTTTAGTAGACCAGAAATCCTTAATCTTCTCCTTTTAATATTGAAGAGGTAACCCTCTTTCACCTGCATGTAGAGATTGCCTTTTCATCAAAGCTCAGGAGATTCCAGCAACAAAATCAATGTATGCATGTTCGAAGCAGTTTTCAGGGTTTTGTAACACAAATCTCTCAAATGGGGGCTAGTTTAATGCTATTGAGCCTGGCTTCGATCTGACCGTGTGAGTGAACAACACACCGTTCACTCTCTAGGGCTCACGCAACAGGGGGGAGGGACACCGCAGTCTCCACAAATGCAGCTGTGGAATTTCTCCATGACCTCTCACCTCACCTAATCCGACTTAAAGTTCTGCAGTGGACTGGTTAAATAAATAAATATTTAAAGGTAACCCCAAATCAACAAACATAATTAAGTAATTTCTCTGTTCCATGTTAATAAACTACACTTGGAGAAGTTTCCAAGGCTTGGGCAGGGCCTGGGCAAATTCTTGGAAACTCAGATTTCCTCTCTAAAGGACTGTGTTTGAAAAGCCAACGAAAATGCTAATTTATTTTTCTTTTGCTTCAGCATGGGTTTGTCTCTTGAGTCAAGAAGGGTAAAATACATTGTAATATGATATACTACACTTTAGAATTCTTTATACTGTTTACATTTTATTTTATTTTATTTTCATATGAACAAATATTTTATTAATATCTATGAAAAGAAAAAAAAAAGAAGGGTGATTTGTTTTCAATGGAAGTGTTTCTTTCATGGTATTTATGCTACCCACTAAAAGCTTTGATTCCTTAATATTTGAGGCCTCCTATCTTTCAAAATATTCATCAGATCTTTAGGTATTCAAGTTCTTCTATTAGGGATCCTATAGCTACTAAATATGTACAGTTTTTAAGCTACAAATTAAAGTGATTCATATTAAAAAGTAAACTTGAGGCCTTGTGTTGCACTGAGCCCCCACCAAAATGAACAAAATGCCTGATGACTTTACCCACGTTGCTTCCATTAGTTTCAAAACTTCACAAATTACCTGATGTTGAGTCAATCATGACTTAACTCAGCTGTGGCCTTCCTTTCATGAAATAACATTTCTATCATGTCATAAATAAGGCATTTGATTGTTTTCTAATGTTTTGGATACATTAAAGGGAAACCATCTCAGATTTCTTGTTTCATTTTGAGATGAGGCTTGCTGTTTTTGTTTTTGTTTTTAATTTTCAGGCCTTAAGACAAACTCCTGGGTTTAATGCAAAAATTCTAAATCTGAATTATAATCCAGTGTTACAACAAAGGTATTTCTAAATCTGGTGTAAATCAATTTTGTGTAGTTACACTGTGAATATAAAATGTACAGTTATTTATTTCTTCATACAAATGACATACTAGCTTTTCACTGGTGTGCTCTCAAAATGAGTTTTGAAAACAAAATGAAACACAATGGGGCAAAGATATTTCTAATGATTTGGAGGGCGATTTATAGGACTTCTTACTTATTTTCCCTCTTTATATTGACTTTAGGTTCTGAAATTGTAGCATACATTAAATCAAGTATTTCCCAAACTAAAAGGATAAGAATGAGTGTGCAATCATTAGAGCTCCTTTACACTTTGGAAGTGATCCCCCTGGGGGAAGACATAGACACTGGGCCTTTTGATAACATGAACTACTCTGTCATTTTCCACTGCACTTAGGAAGTCACCTCTGGACCGTGATTCACACTCTACAAAGATAAAGGCCTATTTAAGAATAATTAGTACAAATAACTATTTTCAAAGAAGTAAGCTACCTTCATTGTGCAGTTGCATTTTATAATGATAAATATTAAAGTGCTGGCTATTTTACTTTTAAAAAACTTTTAAGAGTAATTTTTAAATGTGAAATAAACTTCTGAATACACCACCTGACCCTCCCCAATCCATTCCACTGTGTACACACATGAACACACTCACCCACAGATGTGCGCGCACACGCATGCACACACAAATGTACACACATGTGCATGTGCACACACCCTCATGTACACTTGCACACATATTGACTCACTTTCTCCTGAAAGAGAAGCCTGAATTCTTGTTTCAGCACCAGACAGAGGAATTTCCCTTGCTCATAAATATTTTAATGTAACTTTTTGCCTTTACAGTTAAATGGATATTGCTTACTGTTAGTCGACAGCTCACAGATGCGACAGCTCACATATACTGACAGAAAGTAGTGAAAATGTGCTATCACAGAAAATATCACACTTTTCAGTCTCAGAGCCACTAAAAGAAAACACAAGCCTTCTTTGGCCTTGACCTCTGGTCTAGGACCTTATATCTAAATAATTACCAGTAGATATAAAGAATTTCCCATTAATTCTTTTACCTAATAAAGGTATTTACATTCCAATGTAAAGGTAAGATAAGATTGTGGGAATGTTGTTCTGTTGTTATATTTCTTCTGAAAAATATTATTGACTCTCATAAAACAAGTAACTGTTTGAAGTGGCTGTCCCTGCAGCATAAAAATGATTCCAAAGCCCAAAGCTGATAATCCGAAGTTCAACACAGTGCAAGAGCCCTCTGTGTGTGCAGAGTGATGTGATCTGTACCTACTGGGTTTCATTCCAAAGTCTGCAAAGTCCTATTTTCTAACGCACAGCCACGTTTTGTACCATATCACATAGAAAACACCCCAGTTAAACCATATTTCTTTAATGGCAGAACTTCAAATGTCATCTTGAGTTTCACAAAACCCTCTTTCTTTACAGGAGTAATTAGCTAAGGCAGAGTTTGTATGGCAATTAAAAACCACTTTCTTGTAGAAGCTTGTAGGTGTTATGTCATTTTTTTATGCTACAAGTACATATGTGTGTTCTTGCCTGTAGCTTAAATACAGTGAGCATTGTAGTTGGTTGCACAGGAATTGTCTCAAGAACATTAAAGCAAGCCAAACACGATTGTATTCCAACTAAAATTGCTCTCTTTATACCGTGTATTGAAACTTGATAACTGTTGGTTATAAAATTCCTTTGATTTTCTGTAGGTAATAAAATACTTTGGCAATTACTATTGACAGTTCTGGATAATCTTGAAGGCTGCCTTGCCTGAAGATGAGTGTTACAAATCACTCCACTGAAAGAGGGAAGCTCAGCAGCAGGCAGCAGACAGGTTTCAATTTCACAATGCTGATTATCTCATTCGTGATTCTATGCATGCCTAAATCTGAGAATCCCTCAAGCAGCTATATGGACTTCTACTTTTAAAATGCCTATTACGCTTTCATACTTTTTCCTGCTTCCTGAAGAGTGCCATTTCGCCAAGCTTAAATAGCAGAAAATTGCACTGCTTTTCCTCTGCCCAGCTCCTCAATCTCTATTAACCTGCACAAGAACAAAAGACTATGATGGTCCAGATGGAGGTGGAAAAATAGGTTGAAAGTCACTTTTCATTTACTGCCATGCATATTTTTGATTCCTAAATTCGTTTTCGACAATAGCCTTCTTTGAACACCTTGGCAAATTACAAAAAATGCAATGTTTTTTTCCCAAATATATAAATGTGGTGGTCCTTGTTCAATCAGAGTGAATACATGCACACCCATGCTCCCACACCCACGTGCATTTTATTATTTACAGCAACCCCAAATGAAAGTCCATGGTTATTGGGATGTGTCTTGATTTAAATAATAGTGATCAAAACAAAGCTGGCCTGAATGGAATTCTCTCTGTTTCGGGAAGAAGAGAACAATAGACCAAGAGCAGAGGAGAAAACAGCTGGAGCACCTGGTTGCAATGCTCCTGAAGGCCGATATTAGATGTCATAAACTGAATGATGCGTTTCTCTGTGGACGACTTAGAGACCGCAAACGTGGAGGTAAAACGGAGGACAAAGGCTTCTTTTAAAACAATGAGGTTAAACGGTCCTTTAAAATGGAACAGTTTTTATTAAATGCAGAAATCTTAATAACCTTCAAGAGATCTGTTCATTCTTCTAATTTTGTACAATTCTGCCCCTCTTTTTAAAGGCCTTCTTTGTTGGATTTTGACAACAGACCCCACCTTGCATACATATTTTTTCAAGTCAGTGCTAAAGGACTAACACACTGGGAGAGAAAGGAGACATCTCTTGATTTTTATTTTGCTCCAGAAAAGTTAGAAGACTCCCTGCCCATTCTCTGCTGCCAATGAAGTTAGAAATTTGTGTGTGACCCCACCGCAGCACAAAGGTAATTTTGGCCATTGGAAACTTTTTTAAAATAGGGTCTGTTTTGCATTTAAAAAGACAAAAGAATGTTTTCTAAAATGACAATTGCTGGTTGGCCATCAATTTGGGGCTTTAATCTCATAGCCTGCTTGAATTTCCCATTATGTCTCACTGAGGCTTAGAAGGCTTGAGAGGCCCAACTGTGGCCTTCGATAGAGTGGAGGGGGTCACAGCGTTAAGAAACACAGCTGTTGCTCACAAACAGCAAATGTTAGAATAACTCACTGCTTGTTTTTTCCCTGCTGCTAATAAAAACTTAAAGTGTTTTGCATGCTTTCTATAAACAGTGCACTTAAGTTTTATATTCTAGTACATCTTATTAAGCGTGAAGTCTGCTGATCCCTAAATTATTCATAATGTGGTCCAGACTGATTAAGATTGGCTTGTTAAGGAGCACAAGAAGCAATTAAACTGACAAGGCAGTGCGGCCTTGATGTATACATTTATTATCACAAGAATACCCAAAGTGAATGCCCTTATTAAGCAATGAATTTCACCTCACTGGCCTTCCACCACGGCTGCTCTGGGCAGAGAGAGCGAGGAACAACATGTCAAAAGCTAACTCTGAGGAAATGCCTATCTTCAAGTGAAACCGATTTTGTAATGAACCTTTCAGTTCGCTCCTGAGGTAATAAATCCTGACTGGTGCATTAATTACTTGATAACATCCCATCAAAATGCAAATGCAGCACTTGACCCATAGGAATGGCTCAGTAGCTGGTAACTCTTCAGGGTGGACATAAATTGTCTGTTTTCTCTTATCAAACAGGGCATTTATTTCCATCTCGCTAGGGTGAGTGGCACTCCTGACATCCTTAGCCCCTCTGTGGCCTGACACCATCATTTCCAGAGGAGTGTCAGGATGTGCCAACATCCTAATTGTGCGACTCCTTCACTTTGTACCTTTCAGGAGAAACTGCCCCTTTCCGAAACACACACACTCACACACATGCTGTCTGAAGGAATCCCACATGTCAAGGACAGACTACAAGGTGTGAGAAAGAAGAACTCCACCTCTGCAATACACAAATCTTTCTTTTTTACTCTTTTTAAGCAACACAGCCAACTAGGACTTCTATTTCTTGCGTGATGAGAGGAGAGCTGGGTGGGCACGGCAGGTACACAGGCGGTATGTGTAATTAGGCCATGCACAGAGAGAGATGCTTCCTGCACCTACATCCACACCATGACAATGAAGCGTTTCTAGGTGGCGTTTTAATATTTTCACAAAGTAATCCATACTTCATTAGAGAAATAGAAATGGTACACTCTGGGCCTAAAAGAGATAGTGTGATAAAATGGAGAGTCAGAGCACGGCTGAACAAGCACTTGAAAATGTGGGAGAGAAGACCCTTTTTCTGAGTGTTCTCTTAGCCCAGTAAAACGGATTTCTTTAGTTATGGAAACTGTTTCCACAATGAACATTGATGAGGATTTTTGCTTCCTATTGGCTCCTTCGAAATTCTGATCTCCATCAATAGGTCCCTCTCTCCCACCTGGGTCAAACTGCCTTCACATGTGTTTATTTGTCTTGAAGGCTTGGGGAAAATCCTTAATTCAGGTTACTAGGCAACCCTGTAGGTGAGAAAATATAATGTTTGGCTGACTCCATTTCTGAATGCACACCGTGGCCTAATGCCTTCAAAATAGACTGCAAAGCATGTGCTGATAAGTCTCTGCTACATTCTCTAAAGACGAGGTCAGAAGAAAATTAATTGATGCTGAAAATAATGACAGAAGGAGAGGCACCACTGAGACTTGGTGTGACCGGCATGTGATAATGTTAGCAAGAATCCCAGCATGTGACTGGACAGTGTGATGAAAAATATACCCCGTGCAAGGGAAAAACAAGTTACAAAACTTAATTAGTTTTTGACACTTCTTCATAAGTTATTATCTTTTCATTTGGAACATTGCCTTGGGACATCAATACACAAGAAGAAATGAAACATTCTTATTGTAAATATGAAAGAAAGAGGACTTTATATGGTGCCTCCCCTCTTTACATGTCCTTTTGGATAAACAAAATTTCCTCTGCAGTCCACAGGATGGAGGGGAGTGGACGGTGCAAACGTGTTTGCTCTCAGTTTGACACCTTCTTAGTCAATATATGATTCAGTTACGAAGGATTACGCAGTTTTGATTTGCAAAAAATAAGGTGGCATCCAAATAAACATAGTCAAAATGAGGCTCTTATATGGGATGTAGTCAAATTATATCCCCCTACTGCAATAATGCTTCCTGTACAGTGAATGTATTTTTAATTCCTTCCCACTAAGGTTTATACCTACAAGTAAGTCACACTGATTACTAAATAACCCTTGTGAGTCGCTTTGTCTTTTGAATTTTAAAAAATATACTTGCCATGAGCGATGAATTTCATAAACCAGCAGCTCTCATGCTTGATGAATCATTCTTATTTTATGCAGTGCTGTGTGATAGAGAACTAAGATAAAATATTCTATCCACAAGCTATTCGGCACAATTTATCATCAGCGGCTCACTAGTCCAGTGATAATACCTGGCTTGCAGATTGTAATGATCAGATTCTGTTTTTATTTCAAACAGGAGCAATTCCAAATACCAGAGTTTTTAATTTACATACATTAGTGAGGTTCAAATGTGGCAATAGCTACAAGCAAATTCACTTGCAAACTGAATGCTCGCCTTGCATAATGGGTTCCCTTTAGCAATTACTCACCAGTGAAGTACCCAGATAAAAATGAAAACAAAGAGAAAAAAGGAAACTCATGATACATACACCATAGTGTGGACTAGGATAATTGCTGAACCATGGTGAAGGTCACGTTTTTATCTGTTTTAGTAATGATTCGTGTACCCTTCCTCTGTATTGAATTCCTAAAGCAATCTTCTTTCTATTCTATGGTACCAGATTCTCTTTTATCTGTAAATTTTTAAAGTTCCAATACCAGCTTCCTATTATACAAAAGTGGCAACACAACACTATTGTTAATAGAAGTTAATTCTGATAGCACACACACATGCACACACACTAAACTCCACAAATATATCAGGTCAACCATTTAGCAAAACCGACAGGCTTATAATAAAATAGCTCTTATAGTTACATCACTTTTACACTGACCACAGTATTGAGCCTGAATTCCCAGCAGCATCGTTATGAGACACTTTCTGCCACCTCTTCTAAATCTGAAAAGCTTCCTACATTTAGTGAAGATTAGGTAATGCTACGTCCAATCTACAGCAGCCATCAATTCCATAGCTTGTTAAGCAGAACAAGGTGATTAAAGTAAGCAAAAAAACTGACTAAATATTACTTAAAACTAGATGTTTCTTAAAACTAATCTGTAACTCAGAAAATACACCACTTAGAGACAACACATCACTACGGTTATGACATGTACAATTAGAGTTGCTCGTCTGCATAGGAACCCATGGTGTTACTGAAACCCCTTATTGAAGCCCACACATAGAGCAGGAGCTTTATGTTTATTCTGCAGTTCCAGATTCTGAGTCGTTTATGCCCTGCTCCTATGTTATATAAATGCAGTCACATTTTAGATTTATCAGTCGTTTTCTAAAAACGCCTAATTATCAGAGAGATCAATAATATTCTAGAGAAATCATAACACTGAGTCTGGAAACAATCATATCCAAATTCATGCATTAGGCCCAAATGAGTAAGTTTCCAACTTTCAGACCAGCAAACTGTTAAAAGCTCTGGTGTAGGCTCCTAGGACAAGCCATGTTCAGAAGACACAGATGGATTGTATATACAACAACAGTCACGGCCTGGCTGAGGTCTTGGTGTCCACCTAAAGGCTAGAGAGGCTGTGGTCACAGCGGTCTGGTTGCTGTCTCATGGAACAGCCACTAGATGCAGCCGAGACTCAATCTTTTTTCCCAGTGTTATCAAGACACAGTTACACATCATCTATACCTGGGACATAGCAGCCTTTGTTAGAAACCATTCAATGAATCAGTGCAGGGAATCCTAACAAAAAGACAAGTAGGAAGAGAAATCAGAAAATGGGGGTTGGAAAGTATATTTATAATGCTTTACAGTGTGGTGGAACAGTCGGCCTAGTTATGGAAACATTACCAGTAGGAGTAACAATAACTCTTCCTTGAAAAGTTGCAAATAAGAAATTGGACACTGAGTTTTCAGACCTACCCAGGGCTCTGGTTTTTAACTCTCCAGGGTGGTGTGGTTAGATGATTACAGTTGGTTCCACCTCTTCCAGGAAGCTCTCGACCACTGAAGCATTACATGCATCTGTTTAACCACACTGCTGCTCCTCTCCAACACTTAAAGCCCAGCTGGAAGTCAGGGGATTGTGGGTACTAAATATACAAGACTCATCCTGGTACACATTTGAAAGCCCCAAGGATAGGTTTTTATACCTTCCAGACAATGTGCCTATAATAAAGGATCAAAACTACAGATTTTATTATTACACCAGACAGTTTTCTAGAAAATGAACCTCCTTTAAGTCATACTACAGTAAAAAGAAAAACCCAGTTCATGGTGTGTGTGTGCGTGTGTATTATATATATAATGCAGAGAGAGAGAGAGAGATCCACTATTCTACTCTTCTCTATTGTAAAATAATGTAATTTCTATAAATGTAATTATATTTATAATATTTAGCTATGTCTTACATAAAGTGACATAATTTCTGTAAATATTTCTGTATTTTTAAATCATTTTCATTATTTCCTGATATAAGCCTTCTCCTCGAGTCCTACCAAACCTTTAAAATTTAGGCTCTCAAACTTGGGTCAATGCACAACCATTCCCAAATATCCTCTACATAAATTCACATTTACCTCCTGCTTCAAGCCTCCATGGAAAACCCTCAAGGACCTTTCCCATTCCACAACCCAATCCTTTGAGTCCTTCCTCTTCTAAAGGTTTCATTACCTGGATAAAACTTGCAGTTTTATCAGTTTTCCCCATGGTACCTAGAATAGCCCTTGGTGTGTATTCCATAAAAACTGAACAACAGCCTTTCAAACTAACAAAAGAATCAAAAGGTAAACAACCTAGGGGGACTCAGAAGGAAGGCAGTGACCACTGCTTATTTCAATACTTGAACTACTTCTGTGGTAAAGATGAAGAAGGCTTAAAAGGAAAGGTTCTTCCTTTCTGTGGAAGCAACTCTACTCTTTTCTACCCAGTCAAATGAAAGAGTTTATTTTCTAAACTCAGACTTTCACTGATATGTATTTAATTATTTTGTTCCTCTATTATCAGGAGTAATTACAGTAAATAATTAACTTAACAGCTGGGTTGCATCTTGTCTCCCATTTTCCCTCAGACTTGAAGAGATTGCCAATATGATTGCTAGGGGAGGAGGAGGTGGCTTTGAACCTAAGTCTCTCCTAGCAGGCTGACAGCTGGGCCAGAGACCACGGGATCGTGAACATGTCTACTGAGATGGGCTTCAACTGGGAACAGGCTTGATTTGTCCACTAAGAAGGCAGAGTGACAGGCCGGCAACTTTCTCCATTTCTATCCATCTTAATAAGATTTGAAGAAGTTTAGTAGGATTTATTTTTTTGCTATTGCATAATCACATAAAGTATATTTATAAACCACTATTTTTAAGTAAAACTATGAAGTCATTATACATTTAATTCTAAGTAGATGGTTTTTATACAGAAGTTACACTGGAAATTTGGTTCTGAAGAAATGGCGAGTATTAAGTGACTAAAGAGAGGGAACACTTGTGGTCTCCTGTGTAAAACATTTTTATTATCTGGAGTATACAGAGTATATTGATCTCACTGCTGTTTGTGTGTTCTAAGGGCCAAACTTCATACTTTAACAACAAGGGATAATACAGCAGGCGAAATCTGTGGCTGTAGATGAAAGAGAACTCTCCAAAGTCCATTTTCTTGGATTCTGTATGTGAGAACCTCTTTTTATATGTAAAAGGTATGGGAGGACCTCTTCTGGGAACAGGATCTGACAGAAAACCCACCTACACAGCAACAACAGCAAACAACTTGTATATTTTCAGCTGAAATTTTAAAATGCATGTATTATCTTTTATCAGCGCAGAACACTCTAACCTTCCAGCTGCAGAGGTACAAACATATTTCCAACTCAAAAGTTCTTTTAATATTAATAAAAGATGTGCTTAAATTGGGGTCTTTCCATGCCAACTTCAGTTCCACGTAAATATTTATAGCTGAGCCTTAAGCCTTTGAAATGTGGTCTTTTTAATATAAGTAACAGAGACATCACTATAATAGAGAAAAGAGTTCTGTTAAAAGAAAAACATAAGATACTTTACATTCTGGTTGTGTTTTTGACTCAGAACTAAAGGTTCAAGTCAGGTTTCCCTATTGAAGAGGATCAATTTTAAATGCAGTGCATTAATTACTTCAACAGTGACTTTTAAAGAGTTTTTCTGATCAAAACAGTCTTATATACTCATATGTATCACCCCTTTTTCCCTGTTTATTGTTTTTACTTTTTGAACATGCTGTTGATTCTTCAAAAGTGATGATCACGATTATTGTTTTTAAAAAAAGGACAAAAAAAAGGACAGGAAAGAAAAAGAAGGACAAGGAAGGTAAAAGGAACAAAATGAAACTACAGGTCAACCTCTTTTTAATGCTCTTGTGCAGTGACTCTTACATGACTCCACCAATAACGGCAAACACACTAAACTAAACTGCGTTTTAGGACTTTTGATCCTAGAAAAAGTGGGTAAAGTGCCGTCACTTTTATATGGCCAGCATGCTTCTCAAAGTTCATCTGTTGCAATTATAGAAGGCCAAAAGCAAAATTATATTTCTTAAAATGAGTCTGTTTTTGAAATAGAGGCATTTGCAGTGAAGATTTCACTCTGTTTATAGTTTGAAATTAAACAGGTATTTTTAATATGAAAATATTTCATTTTACTTCTAAAAGCTCTTCTTGCAGTAAGAAAGCTCTCTTTAAAAGTTTATTTTGTAAATTACCAAATACATACACATGCACACACCGGATGACTGAAAAGAATTTGAAGTTCATGTATCTTAGAAAAATCTATAAGCCCACCATCTTTTTTAAAAGGAACTCACTACTTCAGCCGTCATATGAGGCAGAGGAAACTCTAAAATGGACCTAGGTAGGGAATCCTCATTCCTTCTCATTCTACGCTTCACATGAGGCAGAAGCAGTGGGACAGTGCCATTGCCATTGTGTGGTGATGGTGCCTCTTGCGAGTCTGGACAGGTTATCAGGTCAGGCGCTGACTTCCTACAGGAAAAATGATGCCTTTTCCTTAGAGCTGGCCTCTGTAATGGCTGGAGTCAATGCTAATTGAGGCCCCGCGGCAACATGCTTCCAGAGAGGTCAGGGACTTCTTTCTGACACCTAAACAGTGCTCAACTCAAAGGGCCTGCCCCTAATCAGAAATGATGTGATGTAGAATGGCCTTTCAGAGTCACTAGATATTTAAAGGAAAATGACAGTGAATGGCAGCAGTGTCAAAAAAGAGCAGGTGGAGAAGCCAGGAGGAATGTCACTCTGGCTAGGTGTACTTGCAATTAGTTACTCTACCTAAGAGTCCTGGCAATAGTAGACAATAGAGCCCTGGCCACCTTGTCACTGTCTCAGTGCTCCTGAAATGTGGGGGAGAAGAAACCTGCATCAGACACACCTGTGACAAATAACATGTGACAGCTAAAGAACTCTTTGCTTAAGGACCACTATAAGGTGGACCTTCTTTTCATCAAAAAAATGTGTCATCTTTTCTAATGGCCTTCTAGAATAATTAAACCATAATCTTTATGAACTGTTGTATTAATAATAACACAAATAATAATTCAAATAAAGAGAACACTGTTAAATTTCTTATTGGGAATAAATCATTGTGATAATTAATGTTGGAGTCATTTTCTTTTGCTGCTGGAGGCATGGAACTTGCGAAACCAAAGAAATATTTAAAAGAGAACCCCAAGATTTATTGTCAGTTAGTTTTAATAGACACCTGCACAGCTTACTAATTACTTCAAAACTGTAGTCTGTTGGCATTAATCCACTCCTTGCTTTCTTCTTTTCCCCCTCCCCTCAGTGCACACCTGCACACCATGAATCGACACTGTATTTATCAGAAGATTTCTTGTCACCCTTACACTACAAAAATCACATATAGCATTCTCTTTGGGAAGTAGTATTTGTAGCTAATTCTAAGAACTTCTTCCAGGGCAAATAAATATGTAAGGTATACCTTCCAAATCAAGATCAAAGCTCTTTTGAAAAAATACAATGCAAATTTGAAAATTATATCTGTGGATTTAAAAGTTTCAGTGGTAATATAGTTCAAAGGTGGGCATTAAAATCATGATGCATTTTTATACACAATATGCTATATATTAAGTGGTGTCAAGTTTTTGTGTAAATGATACAACTTTAATATTGTAATATGCAACTCTAATACATTCTGAATTTCATATACTGTTATATCTAAGCAAAATATAGTTAATTATAGAATTTTAGAGGTTAGAGATAATTTACATCACAACCTTCATTGTACAGATGAGGAGATAGAATCTCAGAGATATTAGATGATTTTCCTCAGTTAATAGTAAGACTGAGATATTAAAATCTTGTTTCCTCTGTAGTCACATAGCAGCGTGATTTTTCTTATTTTTTCTGTCTTCCTTAAATAAGTTTAATATTTTATACAATGAATGAAATGCCCCAAGATTGAAATGTAATAAAAATATCTGCAGACAAAAAAATATGTCCTCAAATTTTTAATGAAAATATGGTGTTATTATTACTTATAAATGTTATTAAGCTCTATGTAAATGTCCCCATTCATATAAAGTTTATATTAGAAGCCAAAATTTCTACAATACAACATGAGAATGACAAGAGAATTTTCCTCCTAATTTACTTAAAAACATTGAACTAATGGTTATCTCTGAAATCGTTGGAGTTTGAGGCCACCACATAAATTGTGACCATGAGGAAAAGACACACAAAGTGACTAGAGCCAGTAACCTAGATGATCTGTATAAAAATTGAAGAAAGAATTTATAAAGTAATATTCTTGCATCTCTTGAAATTCAGACAAATACCTTGCTGATTGAAAAATATCCCAATACATAACAAAGACTTAATTTTTGCTCATAGAGAAGGTGGGGAATCTTTTGTTCACTGTTTAACCAAACATTTTCCATCCATTTCTGACTTGTCTATGTTTTAGACAATTGGAATAAAATATTAAGCAAATAACCTGTCTGAAAATTCTGCATTAAGAATTGTAGTAGGAAAGAGTCAACCAAAAACTAAAACCAAAAAACCTACAAGGTGCAGGCCTTCTGCTCCCTTTAAAAATTCTTCTCTGGTTGAGTGGCTGTTACTCAATCAAGGCAGACCCAGTAATCCATCCTCTGGTGCTCATGCCAGGCTGGGGGGGAATGCAGACTTCACCCCTGGGAACCTGAAAGGTAGCAAGCTTTTGTAATTGAACTACTCCCACTGGGGCATTATGCTGCAGAATTTAAAATGGGGCTGTACTTTGTGTTTCCAAAAAAATACCAACTAACCAAGAGAGAGACAACTAATGATATTTGTTCAACAAGCTCCCATAACTTGGAACCAGAGATGTACTCCTTTTACAGGAGACCAAACCTGATTCATTAGCAGAGAATTAAACTTGTCAGTGCTCTAGTTTTAAACCTGAGTATCAAAGTTTTAACTCAAGCTAATATTTCCTTACATGGAAAAGTTTAGAAAATGTTATGTTTCCAATGAAGACCTCATCTTTTTTGTTAACCTTTCAATAATATTATTTTAATCATAATTGTCACACTTGATAACAATTAAGAATGCAACAGCCATTTGGGGTAAAATCCCTAGCTTCATTATTTTCCAACTGTGTGACTTTGTTAGATTATTTAAAATCTGAGCCTCTGTTTCCTAAGAGAAAAATGAGAGATAGTAATAATTTTCCTCTTAATATATCTGTGATGAAATTAGGAGAGTTAATACATTTAAAGTACATCACAGTGCCTGACAGAGTGGTAATCAATAAGTTACCATTCTTATAAAAAGTCTTAGACAATTTTTATTGTAAATTCTACATTCTCAACCACTTAACTAGATACAAATAACTTATAAAAATACATCCAGATATATAGAAAAAATTTCCAGGCATCAATTGAACACTTCAGATATTTTGACATAAACTACATAGTAAAGAGGAAGAGAATCTTTGAGAAGGTGCTGGCATGTCATATGAAATCAAATCTGAAACAAAGCCCAGCAGATATTACATATTTTAAGTGAAATCCCAAAGCTTGTTTACATAGTTTCCTGTAATGTCTCAGAAGATGCAGTTGTGCATTCGAATTTGAAATTTTATTTTTTCCAAATGCATATGCACATATATTTACATAGTTCTATGACATGCCAGAAAGACACTAATGGAACAGTCTATTCTTTCTAAAATAATTTAACACTATTTTCAGTTCCATTAATAACACAGAAATTAAACTTTTAAAACCCTGCACAAACAAATCAAGATAATTCAGATGGCAAATCCACAAATTGAAATGGAGATTTGGTAATTATCTATCTAATTTGATTAATGGAGATGAATAAACTAGATGATTCTGACCCATAGATCTATGTGGGTCTTGAAATGCTTACTTTGACTGTATAAATCAATTTAAACTGGTTAAATGCTAAGCATACTGTCTTCACAGCACAAAGTGAAAATGAGATTCTGCAGTCATTTGGTTATCTTTATTAATGTAGAAAGTCAAAAAGAATTGCCTACCATGAGATGCACATATTTATATCCTGACAAAATATTGCCTTGGCAAAACACAGCAACAGTCTAAGGCTTACTCATTATCCTTGGTAATTTTGTTCTATGATTTCCTATTAGAGCGCTTCATACAAATGTTCCTTTCAAATTGCTCTATTATGTCATAATCAAGAGGTGGAATTTAGCCAAAATCTTTGTTTACCATCTTGTGGATAGTCAAAACAGTCTGTTGGTGCACTCCTTGCTATTAATTCCTACTCATCTAGGAATGGGTTTTGGCCAAAACATTTGATTGCTCTTTTGAGGACTTTTACAATCGTGTGTCGGTTTAATCTAACATGAGCCCACAGCTAAGCAATAATGGAAATCACTTAATATTGTCAGCTCATTTCTTTGTAGACCCACAAATGACAAATAAATACTTTGATCTTTGATTTTCCAGAATATAAAACAACATGCTGGTATGAAATAAGTTTTTATTCATTATTTTATTGGAGTGTCCAATTTAATTCACAAGACAATGTTGACGGTATGCTGAAATCATCAATCTTATCAGTTCAATCAAAAAATAAGCAGCATAGTAATAATGATCAGGTTCAACAATTTCCTTAGTATGGTCCAAACCCCAGAAACTCATGGTGAATATTTACTTATTCCTTTGAATACAAAGAACCAAAAACTTGGCTCGTAAAAACAAAATGAGAGTATTTAATTTGATAGATCTCCTCTCAATAAGTAACTTTGGGCAGAATTAACTTGGGAGAAATTCAGTTTTCAACTACTCAGCTGTCATATGTCTCCATCCACCCACAAATGGCATTTCAGTGTCCTGATCAGAACTAACCCAGAAATCACTGGTGTTGATCCACCTGAGTTCCTACTATAAATTGGACACCATGGGAGATACAAAAGATGTGGAAGACATATTCAAAGGTATTGGAATCTAGACTGATAGCCAAGAGACAAGACTAGAATAGATACATTAATAATCAAGAACAAAATTCAGTTTGTAATGGAGTGCTGAGCTGTGTGACACAAGAAGTGTCGGAGAAGGTCACTGATGAGGGATGCATATCGGTACAGGTTGCAGCTGCAGAAAGGGGGAATGAATGCTGGCCTATAAAAAGATACAAAGGATTATTAAGAAAAGAAGCAATGGTGCTTCTGGAAATAAGAACAACACACATGAATGATATGAGAACAGTATGAGCATGTGGTTCACTTTGGGAAGGAAGCAAGGAAGAAATACGGTTTACTAAGGAGGGAAGACCCTGTTATTATCCAACCTCTTAATAACAAGAGGTTGTCTTCTCTTAATAATAAAACTCCAAACTGTTTAGACCTCCATGATCTCTGATATTTACTGCCGGTGTAAATTTGGGCAACTTATTTAACCTTAATGCGCCCTTATTGTCCTCATTTGTAAAACAAGGAATATGATGGTACTGCTTGCTTACCATTCCTGTGAGAAATAAGTGAGCTTAGATGTGGAAAGTGTTTAAAATAGTTATTGGCATGTAAACTCTTTGGTAAAGTCTGTGTCATCAATATCCTCATCACTATTAATAGTGATTGTTAATTTTCTTTTCCTAAGCCTGGATCATACTTTCAGTCCTATTTTCCAGTCTTATTCCTAATCTCAGTCAAACTGCACTACTGACCTCCCCAACACAACCTCAGAGCCCTCCAAACTCAGCGCCTTCACTCACCATGTTCTACCTCATCTGGGGTATCATTACCCAGCCGCTTCCTCTTCTCCTGTTGAAATCCTGCCCATATTTCAAGGCTTTCCTATCCTGTATGTCTCATCCATTTTGATTCAGATTCATGTCTTAGCTACTTTGTCTGCGTTCTCATTGCCTTGTTTTTACTCATAAGAATGATCATATTCATCACAGTTTTCCCTTAAATTGTAAATTCCTTGACGATAAAGACATTTTTTTGTTGGGACCTCACCCAACAGTATGCCAATAAGGGGTCATGAAATTTTTGCTGAATCAAAAATAATACCCAACAGCTAAACATGGGCTATTTAGTGTATATTTATAAAAAGTAATTATGCTATTTATAAAAAAAAGAGATTGTATAACTCTGTGTTAACAGATTTTGACTATCCATCTACAGCAACTAAATATGTTGGTCATTTGATCCTCCCAGAAAATGACTGCAATCATGCTATGACTCGTTGCTGTCCATGAATCTCACGCCTTGAGCCTTTTTCCTCAACATGGTAAACAAACAGCTCTGAACCTCCCACCCTCAAACGTCTGGTGAACAATGGCATCCCCCTGCCAAGGGGTTTCTGATGTCAGATTGTAATGAAGATCCTTTGCTCAGAATTTCACCTATGGAAACTTAATTATGGTTTTTATTCTTTTTTACTTTTTTGCAAGAATAATACGATTATGACAAGGTACACTGAAAACTTAGCTGGAGAATGATAGAATATTATTTCATGTATTTGTGGGGTTAAAACAAAACTTCATACATATGACAGATGCTAAAAGACATCACTCTTAAAGTAGCAACACTTTCAGAATTTGACGTATTTGATGTGTCTTACTGTATCTCACTATCTAGAGTTGTTTGTATCTTATCAAAGCTGATATCCTCCAAAAACTGCCATTGAATTACATGCCAGAGACTTACATTATCTCTATTCCAAATGCTCAGAAAGTAAAATTCATGGTCACAATGTCTCACTGCACACCAGGCAGAAACTCTCCTGTATGTAATTAGTAGTTTTCCCAAATGAGAATGCTAGCTAGTGGAGTTTGAAAAGGAGGAAGAAAATGACAAATAGAATTTTGCCATTGACTGCAAATAAAAGGAGATTTTCATGGAAATGTTTTCTATTTTTTAAAATTCTACCTCAAGTATCTGTTCTTCCCCTACAAAGCACTATTTTCCAGAGAACAGTAAAAAGCCTGGATTCTAGATTGAGACTGCTTTTCACACCCCAACTATAGTACTGGGAAAATTGAGCTGTGTAAGTTGTAGACTTGATCTTTCCATGCCTCAGTTTCCTTGTCTATAAAATAGTAATAACAATAGTACCTGCAACACAACATTGTTAGAGAATTAAAAGACTTGAATCAGGGCAAACAAATATTTGCTTTTGATATTATTCTCAGTGAGCCAATTCAGATTCAAAGTCAGTTTAGTAGCAAGGACACAAAGAAACTGGAGACGATATACTGGCTGAACAATCATCTGCATCTGAACTCTCAACATCATTGAGAAAAACATGCTACCTTAGAATAAACCTTGAACAATAGCCTCGATTCTCCACCTCACTTGACATCTATAGACAAAGTCTTAATGTCCAGTACTCAGTGAAAGTCTTTGCATTTCAAATAAAAATAATAGCCACCATCAAGTATGTTAATGTCCATAATCATTGTAATTTTTGTAAATTATAACTGTCAGTGGTCACCAACCTATCCAACAAAAACATAAGGTAACAATTTAGCCTTTACGTTACTTCTCTCAGAAAAGAAGAGCCACTTGTAGGAAATTTAAGTAGGAAGGCAAATTTATAACATTTATTCTAAAAATAGGGGGATTTTTTTCCTTTCCCAATGGGATTGTTTCTAAGGTAATATTTGCCAGCCAATATCTGCAGCCAAAATTGCACCCTGCTTTTAATTTCTGTTGGAGTGACGATATACAGTACTATTTGAGCTTCTATAGACAGTGTGGAAAGAACATATTCAAAACATGTGGAATACCATAAAACTATTTCATTAACATATAGAATTTCAACTATGTTGCTGCCCCATATACATAAAATCTCATAAACATTGCAATTTTCTTCATTATAGGAAACTACTTTGAAAAGATAGGGCTTTCCATTATAAATTTAGTAAATAAAATTATATTTTGGGTCCTGATCATTAAAATTATGTTTGTTTAGATTATCTTTTTGGGTATTAAAATTTCATAAAATACTTCCTAGAATAAAAAGTACTACTAAATTTTTAAAAGTAGTACTAAATTTAAATATTTGCATTTATCAGAAATGAAATGATCTAATCAATATTAACTGTAGGTTACATATTTTATGTTTTATTTTGTTGAACTTTGTCATTTTAATGACACCTAACTGATCAAGTAAAAGAATATAAGATAACCTAATTAGAAAAAGTATTGCCACATTCTGTTAAGATGCCAATAATCTTGGGAAAAAGAAAGAACTCAAGCCGATTGAGTACATTTTTGCATTTAAACATAGTAAAAATATTTTTTAAATATTTTCTATTTTGGGAAGAAAAATTCTCAGCATGCTTAAGAATGGATTTCCAAAGGTTGTTTTGTTAATTACATGCTGCTTGGATGCTTAAATAAGTCTGAAGGTACCTGCACTGTCTCTAACTGCCCTCAAAATAATCACTCAGTGCAGCCACGTGACTGTCATTCATGGCTGTCCATCCCACTGTGTGAGGAGAAAAAGAAAATGGTGACCCACACATTAGCACAGCCCCCGTGGCCACAGCAATGACAAGACAGATTAGGATGTATATTAAATCTCACACATGACTGCCTTTCTGTATTGAGGTAAAAAATACTCACTCTTACATACGTTAGGGACCAGTGTTGGTCTACATCTACATTAATATCGACAGCATAGCAACATTTATTTTTACATTTACTGAGTCAGTAACTAGTCTAAACCTGGTAAAACTTGGATAATAGAAATGAAAAAAAAATCTAGCAGGCAGGCTTATTTTTTCATATCTAAAAAAATTTAACCCCCAAACAGTACTGGGCTTTTATGAATTGTCAATCCTACCACAGAACATCCACTGGCATACACAGCTATGACTTGGTAATCCAATCTCGTTTGTCAAAAAATAAATTTGGTAGATAGAGAATGATTTAGAAAAAGAAACCCTAGCACAGACAAGAACATAAATACTATATGCATAGGAGACTGATTATTTTAAAAGGCTGGATTAACATCATTGTACTAATTTACCTTCTACACATTATCTTCACAGACAACGGGAAGTTACTAGGCCATAATCCTGCCTGCAAAATAACCACAGATGAGAAACACAGAAGGTTTACAAAAATGGGGAATACCAAATTGCTTAATTTGTTTAAGAATTTTAACATATTTATGTGTATATTACTATGTGGAGAATTGGAGCGCTATGTGAATTGGGTTAGGGGAAAAAAGTCATTATTTCCTCTGTTTTAAAATATCACAAAACTAAACAAAAGCTTATCTTCATTTCAAGGCAATATCTTGGTTTCATTAATAATTAAATGTTGTTTTCCAATGATGCCTACTTTACACACTGCTTTGAAATATGTTTACCTTTACTATTATTCTCAAATATACTCTAATGCTTTTTAAGATGCACACATATTTTAAGAATGCAGAAAAATGAAGCATTTACTTTTTTCCATCTTAGTGGAGCCTCACATTATCAGTGAATGGGGAGAGATATAAAGAAATCAATATTTAAAACAAAACAAAACACTAGGACCTGTTATTCTTCTAGAGCCTATATTTAAAGGGTTGGCATTTCAATTTTAGTAATTAGGCTATTATTGGGAGCACTACCATTGGGGGGGGGATCACAAAACAACCAGGCAAAGTTCTTTGGGTTTTAAATGCATCATGCACAACACTTTAAGTGTGGTTTGTTCATCTCCAAACTCAGATGACCTTTTATTAAATCATGTCTTTGATAGGAGACTACTTCTCTCCCTTTCCCAGCACTCTGTGGAAGGTGATTCTAGTTAAAATGATGTTCTTAGTATTAATAATCTCCATAAGATCCATGCTATCATGTATTCAAGTCCTTGAGGATGATGCCATTTTATGAGGCCATGACCAAATTGAATCCATGATTATAAGCCCTTCTATCCGTCAACCCCACCAGTAAACACAGGCAGGGCTAAGAGGCTCTTCTCCTAATGCTGTGCTCGGTTCTCCTAGCAAGACATATGCAAAAGAAAAAATGTAGACAAATGCCTGGCACAGAAGCATAACTGCACTCTAGCGCTTGAGATGTTTATAGCATTAAAGCTGATTAATTAATATCAATAGAGTTAAGTCCCTGAAAAAGTTAAAGGATCATTTTCACAAACGGTGAAACTGTCATGGTTATGAGAAAGGCATATTACATCCTTTACCAGGAGACGTTTTAGGAGTCGTTTTCACAACAAAGTGATGTGAAATTAACTATTTTCATAAACAGATGGTCTTTAGGATAATGGCTTGTACTTTTTAATTTCCTTTCTGGCAGTACTTCATGCCAAATGTCAGTGATGTCAATAGTCTTCATTAGAAGCTGTCTGATATTGCCGGTATCTTTTGTACAGATAAATTTAGGGTTTTTTTCTCCCAATATTACACATAGAAAAAGAAGTTTAAGGAGGTACAGAAAGATAAAAATTTAATATATTTAAACCAAGGGGAAATGAATCCATATCAAATTCCAAGATTAAAAATTTAAGGTTTGAAGTATTCATTGTGTCTTCTCATTTCCACTGCATTGCCGTCATTCAGAAGTTAGTAATCTTTAAATACTCTCACAGAAAACATCTTTTGTTCCTAAACCATATTCTTAACAAGGGGTAAGTGATGCCCCATTTATAACATTCTCAATTCATAGAGTCCACATGTGGCCATGTCCGAGCATAGCCAGACAGAGTGTGCATTTCAAAAAACTAAACCTCATAAATCTCCAGAAATTCCTCACATCTATTATTTTTACCTTCTGCTGCTGATGAGCCTGTTGGGCTCTGTACAGAGGAAATTACAAGCGCTCCAGAAGATTTGGCAAGAAGATGCTAGAAGAAAAAATGGGGGGGAAAAAAAACACAAAAAAACCTTCTTAACTGAGGCATCATATCCAGCTTTGGCTACCATTTACATATTTGAAATTACAGCCAATAAAATGGAAATTCCATTGAAATGGAATAAATTGTTTTCTGAAATCCCTATCTGATTACTGTTGGTGATGTCTGAAATTAAACATGTTAAGCTACACT